>NC_091800.1:36904696-37207727 GCF_041296235.1 Equus asinus | reverse complement strand
TTATATGTTTCAATTTAAGCAATTTCTAATATAGAAAACCCCTGTCTCTGTGCCATCTCAATTGAAAATTGATTTTTTTTGTTGTTGTTAAATAGCCAACAAAAATCAACTGGAAAAGGCTAATTTATCTGGTCCATAATTATGACCCTATAATGTTCTTATTTCTTTTAATTTTGTGTGTAAAAATGAGAACAGAGATGTGCAATTCATTTGGAATCTTTATTACCTATAAACATGACTAGTTAATTTTTGAAATCCTTATCACCTATAAACACGACTAGTTAATTTTTAAGTAAAATAGAAGGTAAGTAAAGTCTCTTACATCCTTTCCAATCTAGTTTGTCTTCCTCTCAGTCCAACAACAAAAAAAACACATTGTATTATATTCTAAAGAAATACTTACTGAACCTTGAGTAGTGTTTCGAATTGAAGTGAATGAAAATTCCTGGAATAAGTATGGTTTGCATGAGGGAATGAACAGATCACAGAGCCAAAACTGGATTGCAAGACATTTGATTCCAGAAGGAGGATCTCACTGAAAGAGTAGCTTGTTTGTTTCATAAGGCTGCTCTAGAGTCCTCAAAATTTGCCTAAGGTATTTACAAGCATCTTTGCTCTTGAGAACAACATCCAGGAGTTCATTAGGTTGTTGCAGAAGGGAAGAAACACTGAATCATTCTACAAATGAAATTAGTTTATTAAGACACAAATATTGGAAAGAAGATGATTTGGGGCTAAAACAGTTTCAGGTTTTTAAACTGCTTGTTAGAAATATTGAAATATTACGACTTTCTAGGATGACTCTGGTCCTGATCAAATTTATGTTTGAGAAGTTAAAGGAATTGTGACAGGACTTTTATTAACATCTAAAAATAGAATCAGAAAAGTATAAGCCAGATATCACCAGCATTAATGATGACTATCTTCTGGAAGTTGATGGATAACAGAAAGTTGAGCAGGCTTAATATAATTTTTGAAATTAGAGTTCATTACATTATGTTAGAAAATGTATAAAATTCTGGTTATCATTTACACATATTAAACATTTTTGGTATTTGAATATTTCTATTACACTCTCAAATACTTAAAGAGTTTTAGTACAGGTTCTATTTTGACATTTTTCAATCAAGTGTTAACACATATAAGGATAACAAAAACTGAGATTTAGAATATACCAACCATGTGGGAATCACTGCATGATGTGCTTTTGTTATTTTTAATTCTCACAAATATCTGAGTCTAGTATCTTCATCTCCATTTTATAGTTGTTGAAACTGAGTCTCAGAGGGCCTAACTTATTCAAGTTTACAAAACCAGGGAGTGAGCACGTGGTGCTTTGAACTTAGGTCCCCATGAATCCAAAATCTTTTCTTTGTATAACAAAGAACTTTGTTTTGCTAATAAACAAATAAGTGCACATATCTTAGTTTGCTTTGTACTTTACTCCAAGGATAAGTATGGCAAGCTAATTATGCTACTTATGTTCCCTCCTGGTTAGAGAAAAAATATCTTTCCTTACTGTCTACCAATCTCTCATTTTGTTTCCCTTTCATATAGGCTGAAGCCTCTGTGTGGAAAATAACTCCTTAGCTGCTATCAGCTTGAGTGTCTGCTGGCAAAGCAATATTACCATGTCCACTTGAGACTGTAGCAACATGCTGCCAAGATACATTTATGACAAAGCCAGAATGAAATTAAAGGATTTAGCAATTCACTTTTTGTCACATTTCTACAACACGTTACATTTGCACAGTGCTATGCAATCATTATCTTATCTTCACAGCTCCTACATGAACTTTATTATCTTCATGCTACCTCATGATGTGGAAGCTGAAAGACACTGAAGTTAGGTCACTCCCCCGAGGGACGAGAGAGGATTCTGAAGAATTTAGAGCTCAAGACACGTCTATTTCCCTATGTAGAAGATATTTAAGATTGTTTTGTGCAAGTAGAATTAAAACTTGAAAGAAAATTCACTGCAGTGTCTGAGGTGATGTTCTAGATAAAGCTAAAGGCTATAGCTGATTGTTAGTGACAAGATTACACAGTATCAGTGGAAAAGGAAAAATGATATTGAAATACAGAAAATAATGTGAAAAATACAAAAAGATATTTGAAGTGCAGGCATCATTTTAGAGACAATCTTCAATATGTGGGGGCAAGACCATCAAGACTCAATTATTTCCTAATGCCTGAACACTATAATCGTTGCAAGCAAAAATCTAAAATATTAAATTTATAATTTGAATGCCATGATTAAAAGAGGTATAAAGACATGGCTTGGGATAAAATACTTTTAGAATAATGTAATAAAATAACTTAAAATGTCCAAAGACGATAGCTAGACCAAAAGATAGCACAGATCAGATTTAAAATAATTTTTAAAAAGAATAAAAGCTATTCTTAGAATTATAAAGGAGCTAAATGTGAACAAGTACAGAAGAAAATTTTCAAATAATAGAAATCAAAATATAAATTGCAAGTGCAAGATGATTACTAGATTCTTAAGTTAGACAATTAAGTAGATAAGAAAGAAAGGAGGAAAATATTTTTTAAAAATATCAACATATAGTCAATGATACCAAATAGTTGTGCCCTTAAACAATAGCTATGGCTTTCTCTGCTTGCTGAACTCTGTTTTATAAAATTCATTCTTCTAAATAAGAATTCCATAAGGTGAAAGGTAGAATAATGCTACAATTTTACCAAATTTCTTTAACAATTGGAGTGTTTGGCCAATATATTTGTTTCCTCTTACTTGCGTTAAAGAGATTAAGAAGATTTAGAATTTATTCCGTTTGAAATGTTACAATTTTTGGAAGCACAAAGTTTGTTAAAAAGTGAATTTCAGAGGTAAATAAAGTAAATATCAGCAATGTGTGCCCATAACTGCTATGTCCATACACTTTGTTTCCAGTAGTTAACCCACATAATTATCAGATGTCAGTTATATGTTTCCAAATTAGTTTATGCTATTTCTGTCTGTTATTGAAATGATATAACTTAGTTAAATCTTATTAAAACAAACAAACAAAATATGGGAATAAAAACAGAGTAGTTACTTCTATTAAAAATGAGTCAAATTACTTGGAAAGACTCAGTAAAGATGTTTCCTGTAACAATTTCTGTTTAAATTGATCTGGAAGACTCATGTATATGTATTGGGGGGAATAATAGAAATCTAGAAGGATAGTGTACTCATTATTTCACCAAAGTTTTAAAATATTACTCTTTTAATCATGTGGTTTAATTATGAATTTTACCTGAATCAGAGGATGCATAGACATAGAAAATAATTTGCTCGCTCTCAAGAGTGGTTGAGTGAATACACATAATATATATAAACATAATACATTTATATATATAAAATATGTATGACTAAAAATTTCTGTGAATGTGTATCTATGTATCTATCTCTTTATTTTTAGTTTTTCTTCTTGAATCTATTTTCATTTAACCAAATATGTATTTCAATCTTGTCAGATGAAAGGCTTCTAAGTTCTCAAGAAAGATTGTGGTATAGTTATAGTATCATGGGCTTTTAAATCAAATAAACCAGTGGTTAGTCTTTACTAATTGGGTCTGTTTAACTTACTTAGCATGTTTTCTGATATTTTTGGAAACCACTGTCATAGTGATAGATCCCAGGGTCTATACTATCTCTAATTCTCATTGCTACCAGCCAATAAATCAGTAATCATGTGCACTTTAGAGTTCAAGAAACTGAGGCTCAAAGTTCTAGCCCTATAGTATCAGGGTTCTCGCTTAGTTCTCCAATAGAAAATCTCTCAATGTTTCTATCAAGTTTTCCTTATCTGTCCTCTCTTCCTTTCTACTGTTACACATTTAAATATTCAGCTCCAAATTATCACTTTTTTGGATTTAGCAAACAACTTCTCCTTCGATTCACATTTCTATTTATCTTCATTATAATGACTCCCTTATGCCAAGTATCTACCAAAATAAGTGCAGACTCTGAATCCTCCAAACTATATAGTACGCTTTCAAGTACATGAATGATCCCAACATGACATGTTTTATTCATTTATTAAAAAAAAAAAATTGCCTAGCATGAGCTGGATGCTGCTTTAGGAGCTAGAGATTAAAGCTTGTGGGTGTGTCTGTGTGTGTGCGCGCGTGTGCGTGCGTGTGTGTGTGATGGGGGAGGGGAGGCTGGATAAATGATTCTACAGACGTTTGTAAGCATATGCTTTGGACCACAGTATATGTAATTTTGAGAGCCTGTATTATGCAGGTTTTGTCTATTGGGAAGGCAGCTCAAAGAGAATTCGTGGCCACTGCATATGACACATCAGATTGTCTACTAATAACTGTTATTTCTCTTAGGGAACTGACTCATGGAAAGAACTTCAATGTTTGTACCTCCCTACCCTCTCAGGCTTCCAAACCACCCTGTGGAGGAGAGGTAAGTACATGTGCCTCTTGTTTCTGGGGACATAGCTGTATCCTCAGGGATATATTATCATTATTAATCTGTCAGTAGTTGAAGGAAAGTACAATCATGAACTAGACTCATCACATCCAACTAAGTAGTCTGGACCAATAATTATTCTTTTGATTCAGCCTCTTCTATGAAATGGCTTGAAGTAAACCCGTCAAGATTTAGAAGACTCAATCACCCACAAAAGTGAAGGCTTCCCAGGGCATCAGTAGCTATTCCCCTACCCTCCTTGTTTTTGGCGCATATCCAATCTCAAATCCTTCAGAATTTTCCAAACACGTCTAGTGTGGCTCCTTGAAAATCAAGGTCTAGTATCACAAAATTCTCCTCTATCCATAACTTCCCCTCACCCTAGCCTAACATTTCCTTACATTACTTAACTAAAGACTTACTATCCTCAGAAGATGCAAGTTCACCTGTAGCCTACTCAAATAGAGACTGCTGCTTTTCAACACCTTGTCAAGGCCTGTAAGATACTCGGTACTGCTGGCTTCATAGAATCTACCTTCTTTTTTACTTCATAAACTATGTTTCTTGTGAAGCACACAGTATCAAAATACACCGCACCTTATTCCTCCTAGATGGATAATCTTTAGACTATCCAGTTATCCTCCTATATCAGTAAAATCTTTAGCATATGGATCACTGACTTTTGCTCTATTTTTCCTTGTTATCATTCTAACGGATTCATTAACACTATTTTCCTTTCTTCCCATCTAGTCCCCTTTCCCAACGTCTTGTGTTTTCTCATCATTAATGATGGCTCCCACTCCAAAATTTCAAATTTGTGTGTCTTACATTATGACTACCACCTTATATCCAAGATGCAACTATGTGCATCTCAACAATTGGTAGGCAGAAATTCACCTAAAATTGAAATTTGCAATCATTTACCCTGCCACATTTTTCACTACACATTACCACCCCATCTGCATCATGTCCTCTCTTTTCTCCCTTTGTGTATAGTTTCCATTCCTACAGCTGCCTGTAACAAAGTACCAAAAACTGGGTGGCTTAAAATAACAGAAATTTGTTGTCTCACAGTTCTGAGAACTAGAAAATCTGATTATTAAGGCGTTGGCAGGATCGTGCTCCTTCTGTAACTTGCAGGGGAGAAGCATTCCTTGCTTCTCGAGCTTCTGGTGCTTGCCATAAATCCTTGGTGTTCCTTGTAAGTATGTTATTCCATTCTCTGCCTCCATTGTCACAAGACTATCTTCTCCCTGTGTGCCTTCACATTATCTTCATTCTGTACATGTCTGCCTATATGTCCAAATGTCCCCTTCTTACTATTACTGGTCTTATGGTAACAGTGTGTTTAGTTTTGTAAGAAATTGCCAAAGTGTCTTCCAAAATAGGTGTGCCATTTTGCATTCCCATCAGTGATGAAAGAGAGATCCTGTTGCTCCATATCCTTGTGAGTATTTGATATTACCACTGTTCTGGGCTTTGGCCATTCTAATAGATATGTAGAGGTCCTCTTCTTTATTTACTTAGAAATTGAGAAGTCTTAGGCCAGGAGTTGGGAATAGTGTAAATTTGCCCCATTTTGGCCAACATAGCAGCAGAATAGAGTATAAAGTATGTGCGTGTTGAAGTCATATGGAATTTGGTTTGAATTCTATCTCTACCACTTAAGTGGTATGAGAATTTCATTATTTTTAATCTTCAGTTTCCTTGTGTTCAAAACAACTTACCTTATATTAATGAGAGGTTTAAAATGGATGATATATGCTAAGTGGGTAGCACTTTGCCCAGAATGTTGTTTGCATTCTAATCAATATATATTTATGTATTTATAAATATGTAAATTTATGTATATACTTATTTCATTTTTCATTTTCTTTCTCTTCTGTTTCTAGTCATGTGGTCATCCCTGCTCTCTTTAATATCTAATGTTTCAGCCACATCTAACTGGTCTTTTACCTACAATAATGCCAAATTACTAATTGCCAAGAATTTGCCATCTGTCTGGGATAGCACTCTAAAGTTTTTAATTTTTGAATATTTTAACTTTATAGAAAAAATATGATAAGAATAACTAAAAAATACCTGAATCTACAGCTCTCAGCTCTGTCAAATTCTAATATTGTGTTCTTTATTATTAAAAATTTAGTTTTTATCTATCATTTAGTTTATAAACTATCATTTTAACTCCACAAATTGTTTCCAATTTCTTTTCCTTCTATCCTACCAAGAATCAACCACTATGTTGTATATAGCTTTTACAATTCTCAAACATATTTTGATGTTGCTGTTATGTATGTCTGTATCCAAAAAAAAATATTTTTCACGGTTCTTCAAATTTTAATGAAGATATTATACTTTAAGTTTGTAACTTGCTTTTTATACCTACCATTCTGCTTTTAGGCTTTTCCTATTGATACAATAACTTTGGTTCATTTATTTTGATTACGATATTCACTTTTGTGAATATGCCACTTAGCAATAACCATCATTCTATCAAAATCTTATTTCTCCATTACTTCTGGTTCCCATTATAGATATTAAATATTGTTTTATAATATTCACTGTAAAGGCCCCACAAACATTTTGTTAGATTCAGTCAATTCTCTTTCCCTCAAAGTAATACAAGCACATTGTTGTGTTTACATATTACAAGTTTATGGCAAATTATGAGTTTCCTATCTATCCTTTTCTAAGCATGATTCAGTTCCCCTGAGGAAATTATTTTTCAAATTTCAAATTCATTTTTCTAATATTTGCTCAACATTTTTTAAGGAAGAGTCTTTTATTCTACTCATTTGTGCTGTCCTCTTCTATTTAGATATAACTTACTGCAGTTCACTTTCTTCTAGTATGCAATACATTCCTAAATTCTCCTAAGGAGATTTTGGCCCAATTGTTGTATAAAACAATGTTTCAATGTCAATAACCTTATGTATAAATATTGCCCACAGCTGAACCATTATAGTATGATTTTTCTTTCTTAAGATTAAATTCTTTTGAATTTTATGGGCCTTGGGTTTCTACGCTCTTTCACTCATTTGACCCCAAATATCTCGATGAAATTTTAAAGCAATTAATTGTGTCACATTATCTATTTATTCAATTTTTTTTCTAGACACATCACTCTTATTGCCTTCTGACTTCCTGTTCTAATTTAGACTCAATGTTCACTATCCTCACTGCACAAATCTTATCTTGAAACTTTTCTTAAATCATCATCCCACGAATTTACTTTGATTCTTACCTATGTTGGACCCCCTGCTTTCTGAATTTCATGTCTTGCTCCTTCCTGACTTTTACATGATTGTTTCAGTAGTACACAACACCCATAGTATTTCTGGGATAAACTTGTTCGTATACGATATATATGAGATATAATTACGATAATGTGCATTTCTACTCGTATTTCATAGCAAGATTTGTTTAGAACTTTAGATTAGAAACACTTTTTCTTCAGAATTGCTCCACTGTCCCTTGGATCTGGAAATTCATTTAATTAGGTTTAAAGGAAATTTCCTCTAGTAGTTGTTTAAAAACATCCTCTCTTTTAATTTATTTTATTTTTGATGATCATTATCAAATAAATCAGGTATTCAAAAAGTTACAAAATATTATAGTATAAATCCATTTACCTACCACCCAACAAAAGATATTGTGCAAACATATAGTTATTGTCCCCTATGGAAATGTATCAAAGAGTGTGCCTGTCTTCTACAAAATTAGATATTGCTAAGTTGTTCTTCTCAATCATTTTCCCAATTCATCTCCAAGTTTATGGGAGTTACTTTTGTTCTCCATCCCTTCAAATACTTAATGTTGTCAAGTTTTAAAATTCTGCCCATATCAAGGGTGTAAAATCCTGTTTCATTATTGTTTTAATTTGCATTTTTCTGATTTCCAGTGAATTAGAGCATCCTTTCTGATGTTTCATGCTTCTTCCTCTCTTACATGTGGTGTTTCCAGTGCCTACATAGCAACAGGGCCAAACCCAGCTTCCAGTGTGAAACATAGATGATATTGACCTCTGTCCCATGGAAATCTAGAATATGGTTCCATTTCTGATATGCAGAGTCCTTCATTTGTTTCTTTAGCTCAATTATCTGTTTTGAATTTCTGATATATACATATACACATTTTTATACACATACATGTCCATATATACATATATGCATACACATATATTTGTTTTTATACTTGTTACCTGTCATTTCCGAGTGTTATAAACCATGCTGAAACTACTTTCCATGTCTTTTGCTGTGAATGACAGTTGAACATTGACTTAGATGCTTTTAATTATTTGATTTAATAATCAAAAGCTTTGAAATGTATAATTAAGAAATATTTGAGTTTATAAAAGTTGAAGCTATGCAATATAATTCTTCATGTTTTTAGGTAGTCTAAGCTGTGTTTTTCTTTCATGATCTATAATGTCGATTAATTTATGAAATTACGATTGCCATATTTAACCAACAAAAAAGGCAGCGTGCTCACTTAAATTTGAATTTCAGATAAACAGCAAAATTTGTTTCAGTTTCAACACGTCCCAAGTATTCTCAAACTTAACTGGGCATCCAGTATTTTTTGTGCAACATTAATAAAATACATATTCATAATTAAATACTTTGGCAAATATTGCTAACATTTTTAAAAGAATTTCTTGAGTTTTCTGCTCTGGCGGTTTGTTCTACTCTCCTACTTTTTTCTAATTTACTGAAATAAGCAATACAATGGATAATGCATGCTTTGAGTGGCACTAGACCTCCCACATGACTACCAAGTGTGACTACAATGGGAGCGGTGTAATATGGTGTCTGAGAGTGTCTTCTCTGGAACCAAATTGCTGGCCTGAAAGTCTGCCTTCAACATTTACCAGCTTTGCGAATTTAGGCATGCTATGTAACCTCTCTGTGCCTTAGTTGCCTCTTCTGGAAATGAGTTAATATAGTCATTAAATATATGACTCCAAACAGTATCTGGTATGTAAAAAACTCTCAGTAGTCTGAGCTATTTTTATCTTCTATATATCTATTTATTTAAGAAAAATCTGTGAATATGTACACATATTTTAAACTATTAGAAGAGAAGTAAGAATAACTTAGTAGTTTTTGACTTGCCGGCTTAAATTTAATACATGAAAGGATACTGAGACAAACCATCAAATTATCAATTTACAGCTCCCTAGAATAAGAAAGTTTGTGAGCAGTATATTATTGTAGAGAGTGACTATTATGAGCCTAATCTGATATGCATCTGTAACAGAATGATTTTTTATCTAGACAGAAAAAGATCAAAATATAATCCCTATGATCTTCAATTTTATCTTGAGATTTTATCCTATATCATATTTTTATAAATAATTAAGAGCAGGCAGTTGAAATTGAAATAGTGTTCTGCAAGCTTCACTGTCTAGAGAACGCTATTCAGAGATTCCTTGCCAGTAGCTCACTGACAATCTTAGAGCTGTAACACGGGGTCTAATTCACAAGGCTGGTATCTTTAATTATTCTTCAGGGGATTCATTTTTAGAATACCACGTAAGGCCAGATAATGCATTAACTCTGGGGAAATTCATGATTACTTGGGCACAAAGTTTGGGAAACACCAATCTAATAAATTTTGTTGAAAAGAAAAATCTGAGTATTAATTGAACCACACAGTGAACACAGGTAACATTTGAACAGCAAGCTTTATGTATTAGAAATGATAAGTAAATAGGAAAAACAATTGACCAACATAACTAACAGAAAAACTAAGTAAACAAATAAATAAGTACACTATTTAAAACAGTTATAGAGTATCAATATTGATTCTTTAAAAAAGATAGGAAGATACTGGGGCCAGCCGGTGGCGTAGTGGTTAAGTTTGCATGCTATGCTTCAGTAGCCCAGGGTTTGCAGGTTCAGATCCTGGATGCAGACCTACACACCACTCACCAAATCATGCTGTGGTGGACTCCCGTAGAGGAAGATTAGCACAGATGTTAGCTCAGGGCCAATCTTCCTCACCAAAAAAACCAACCGGATAGGAATAGTAAAAAAGTAAGTAAATACATTAAATAACAGTATATTAATAAATTTGAATAATTGATTGAATAAAACGTTTTATAAGACCATCTGAATTATAAAAATTGCCTCATTAAACTTCAATATGTAATAGATTACTAAATAATTTTCTTCTACATAAAAATAACCAATTAGGTCATACAATGAAAAAAATTTATAAAAACAGAAAACATATAAATGTAAAATATAAGAATGTTATGAAGAAAAATGTAGTGCTTATATGAATAAAATTTACAACAATGGTTGAAAAATCTGTTTAAAAAATGGAGAGATATGTCTTCCCAAATAGCTGTCTTCACTCCAGTGTCCCATCCCTGAGGTGTGTTAATTTGGTGTGTGTGTGTAACTCATCAAAATATTAGCAATAATCTGTGAGTGATGTGGTTTATCACGGTGTTTACTTTCTTATTTGCTTTCTATAGTCTTCGAATTTATATCTCATGTATTCCTTTCACGTTAAAGATATTTTCAACTAAACAGTCAAGGAGATGTCACTCATCCACAGAGCTAACATTTAAGTCACCTAGGACAAAGTTTTTTATTTTGTTTTTTTAAATTTAGCAAAGGAAGATTTTAGAATTTTCTTTCTATATTAGTATGCTGTTTAGTTTGTTTTTTCTCTTATTTTTAATCATACATTGTTATGTCAATTTTCTCTTGTTAATTTATTAATATACTTCCTTCTTCACTTACAAATAGCATTTATTTATTTATTTTTGCTTGGAATCTTTCTGTTCCACTCTATCTGTCACAGTATTTGAGCCATTGTTGAGCATCTCTAGTTATTTTCCCTCCATATAATTCTTGTAACATAGAAGATAGACCATGTCGTCCTCTTGAAAAACAGACTGTAACTTGAGAGGTGTGTAAATCATTCCTAAAAAGTGTAATAGTGTTTAAATTCCCCAAATGAATTTTCCACTTAAATTTCTCATTCATTAGTCATTTTAAAAATTACAGAGTTATTTGGTAATGTAAATACAAAATCTTTATCTGTGAGTCTGTATTTTCATTTTCAGCTTCTCACAATTGAAGATAATTATATTCATTTTTTTTTTTTTTTTTAGGAAGATTAGCCTAGAGCTAACTTCTGCCAATCCTCCTCTTTTTGCTGGGGAAGACTGGCCCTGAGCTAACATCGTGCCCATCTTCCTCTACGTTTTTTTTTATATATATGGGACGCCTACAACAGCATGGCATGCCAAGCGGTGCCATGCCCGCACCCAGGATCCGAACCAGCGAACCCCGGGCCGCCAAAGCAGGACGTGTGCACGTAACCTCTGTGCCACCGGGCCGACCCTGATAATTATATTCTTGTGATGAATGATTTTTGAACCCAAGTAGAAGACCATATTCTAACGCTACAATACATTGAAAAAGTAACACAGTGGAGTATTTTGTTACCATTTATTTACAAAATATAATTTTTTCTAAATTAAAAATAAGTCCATGTTCATTGAGTCTTTTGAAACTATAGAAAAGAATTTTCTATGATGATTTCTTCACTTGAAATAGTCTGTTAACATATTTATATATTTTTCCTGCTAATGCTTTATCTCTATTACTTCGCATTTTTGCTTTTCTAGAATGTTAATTTTGCATATAAGATTTTGCATATCGTTTTTATTTTTTCCTTAGTAGACATCATATTGTAAGTAATTGTCTCTTTCTTTCCCATTTTCTTCACCTCCCACAAAGAGAACATGGATTAGTCCCATGTTCCATCCTTTTGATACTGCTGAACAACAAAAACTGGTAGGAAATTTAAAAACAACAGAGGCAGGGTAAATATTACTTGAGAGGGAAGGTGGTCTGCGAGAAAGAGAGGGAGGGAAGGAGATGGGGGAGGAGGGAGAGCATAGGTTGATAATTGTCTGTTTTTGAGGACTATAATTGGGCTCGGAAAAACAATGGTTTAAATAACTTCAAAGTGTTGACAGAAGGTAACTCTCAACCAATTGATTATACTTTCAAAGATGAAAAAGTAGAGTTAGGAACCTGAACGACCTCAGTATTGAAGCTGCCTGTAATAATATGCAAATTGAATTGTAGCTTCAGTTTTTGTAAACTAATTTTCTAAAGTATTTCAAGGTATTGCATGGAAAACTTTCTTAGCGCATGTGTGACAGCTACGTAATGTATTATAAATACCTTTTATTATGTGTTGAGCTTTTCTTTGACCTCTGCATCCTTTGCTTGACTCAGTCTGAAAAGTTATGAAAGCACATAAAAAGGAATATTATACTTGGAGCTCTTCACAGGTGTTTACACGTGCAGTACAAAACTTTGACACCTGCAATAGCATGCTTCACAATTTTTATCCACACACCTAATGAATTCCATATTCTTTTTGCTGATGATTTAAAAATTGATCTCTATACCAATATTTTTTAGTGACATGCTTAAAATATAATTAACCCTGGTGGGGCAATTAGAAGCATGTCTTTAAAAATATGTACTTTTATTACTTATATATCTTTAAATGCAATCCTTGGATTCTTTCTGAACCTTTCTATTATCTGGGGAACATTTTGTTTTTTCATTAGTATTAAAATTAGTTCAGTCATATTTTTGAAAAGTATTTTTTATTATGAATCTTTTAAAATATTTTAGAATATTTAAAAAAAATTTTTTTCCTTATTTTTAAAACAAATTTAAGGATCACATTAAAATATTTCACTATTAAAATATTTACTTCAAAGCATATGCATGGCATCTTAGGGCAAAGTAAAGGAAAATCAGGGAAATATTTCTAATAATGAGCTTTAGTCCTGAATCATGCAAATTTACGCCATTTATTATAATTGAATAAGTTTAGGTTACTTTTTAATTATATAATTTATTATATAATTATATTAATTAATATTATTAAATAATATCTGTTTTTCAAAATGTTCTATAAAAAGAAGTCTAGGATTTACAATTCATATGGTATATTATGTCTGCATAAATTTGAATTTAAGAATAATTATAATGTAAACCATAGAAGTAAGTCAAAGTATGCTTTTAAAATTATGAATCTACTATGTGCAGGCATTATGTTAGCAAAGATACAAGTATATCTGGGTGATAAATAGCATGATATGTAGATAATTAAAAGGAAGTTATTACCCTAAAATTAGTTGAATAATAGTATGGAAGAATCCTTAAAATGTCTTTCTTTTAAAAAAAATTGTTTCTGCCTCTAGTCATAACTGTATCTATTTCATCTAAGATAGATAAAAAATCATCTTTCTAATTTTAAATGGATCAAAGCAAATTATACTTGCAGTTGTAATTTCCATGCCACAAACATTGATCTATAGTGTAAAGGTTTTTAAATTGTTTCCTTTAATCTAGAAATTCCACTGAATGAAAATCTTAAGATATTATTTTATAGTTATCACCATAGCTGCAATCCAAATAATTCTCTGATTCTCCATATGTATTCTTTCACTAATAACAGCTTTATTAATTACGCATTTATATCAATTTACCCACATGTATTTATGTACTTGAAAAAACTAACCCATTGGTTGGCTGGTTGATGTCTTTTGCATTTTCCCTAATGAGCAAGAAAATTGTTTACTATGTAACACTGTGGTAATGGTGATTTGCTCTCCCTTGACGAATGGTGAAGTAAGACAGATTCAGAGAGAAGAGAGAGTTCAGAAAAACCATATGTTTGACGTTTCCTTGTCTTCCTCTTATTTGTAGTCTCACAAGTACCAGGTAGGTGTTGGGTATCCAGTGAGTGCACAAATGCCAAGTTTCTTAAAAATCAGATAAATTGATCTTGACCTTGTGTTTTGAGAGATGGTATTTATTGGAATAAGGGAAAGTAGCATACGGTCTCTTTCCACCTGCACTTATTCATTATTCGTAGATATTTATTAAACACCGACTGTGTGTCAGTGTGGATACATAGGTGAATAAGACAGGAAACAAATTACGTATTCAATATATCATCTGGTAAAAGGTAGTATTTAGAAAAGTAAATCATAACAAAGGGAGAAAGGTTGATAAAGGGTTTTTATACTTGTGTTTTCATGAACATGTGTGTGTGCATACGTGCACATGAATGCTTATATGCATAGACGACATATTCTTTAATATTACTCTGTTGCCTCTATTATAAAAATAGCTTTTCCATCTTCATGCTATTTTCTTATCCTTTTCAGTTCCCATCTGGGGAGAGGTCAAGCATTCATTTGAGGAATAGCCAATGGTTCTGAAATTCTAACCTGCTAGGCAACATTCAGATTCTGAGAACTTGAAATCTTACCCAAAGGTGTAGTTTAAGGGCAATAGTTAGATTTATATGCTTTTGGATTTCTTCTGAATGTATCACCAAGGCATAATACACTTTACAAAGGCCTGTAATGGTTCCAAATACCAGTGTTATGTGTAGCTCCAGGTCATATTTTCTATTACAGGAGATATGAGAGTATAAAAATTGCATTGCATAGTGCATCAATAAAAGAACACTATGGGCCTTATCTTATCTTACAGAAATTTCCAATTTGGAATGCGCATTTTTGTTGTGAAAATGCTTTAAAAGTTCACAGTACTTTCTGTTTCTATTGTCTGAATTATATCCAAACCATTTTAGGCTAAGCTTTTGTTCTGGTTGAAGATCTATGAACAGAAGTGGTGCTCTGCTGAGGAGAAACAGAGAGGAGTGGGGTAGAGAGCATTCTGCTGGATGATAAACGAGAGACAACTTTGGGAAGCATTCTAGTATGAGATTCAATGAAAGAGTATATCAATTTTGACTGTAATATTGTTTTTCCAAGAAGAAAATAATAAAATAATTTATTCTAAAATCTCCTAGCTTACCTCCTCAGAAAACATCTTTTAAAGAAAATTTCTATGAGTATTGTCAAAATAGCATATTCTATGGGGCTATTTTCTTCACATTGGAAAGAAAACCAAAAGGAATGAAACACATTTGTTTTATTTTTTCTTGCCTCTTATCAGTACAGGCTTAGAATTATTTATCCAAGCTCTATTTCTCTGCTATTGGCTCTATATCATCTATTTGAATAATGTTAATTCTGACTGATAGAATATTGTTTTTAGCTGGGTCGTGCAAAGGTCTCCATTAGCAAGACAGATGTTTGTTAAAAATACTAAGAAAAATAATCTAGGAATCATCTCCTTTTACTTAATCAAACCAAATTGATTTGTAAATGAGCCCCAAAATAAGTAGTCAAATATAGAGATAATAGAAGGAAATGAAAATAAGCTAATAGGAACCAACAGAAATATTCAGCTTTGTCTTTATCTGCATCAGTGTTACAGCCTCAAAGCAAGAATATATTGGACATATTTAGAGAATAAATTAATCCTTGGGCATAAATTAGGAATTGGTAAGACTTATTTACTCTTACAATGCCTGGAGTGTCAGTCATAAGAAATAAAGTAAATAAGTAAATATGTGAACAAATTAATTTATTAACTTATTCAAACATATATACAGCTTTAGTATTTTACAGTGCCCCAGAGTTTGAAAAAGTGAATACATTTTTCTAAGATCTAACATTTATACTGCATCGATAAAATTTATTAATGCTGTATGAGTTGCCTGAATATTATTTGTTTAGACTATTGTTTACTCAAACACCCAGCGCTGTGATATCATCCTGGAAACATTCTGCAAATGCTTGCTGACTACTTATTGTTTAAAATTTCTGTAGTTTACACTAAGTATTAGCTGCTTCTTCCTGTCAGAGCATGCTATCCCTATGTTCTTTCTAACCTTTATCATGGGCAACGTTTTTGCTTGGAAAAAAGGACAAAAAGAAGAAAAAAATAAGTAAAATAGTATATATGTAAAACATTTTGACTTAACGTTATCGGAGCAACTAATGAGCATATTATTTTTCATCACTTGTTTGCATTTCTTCCCACTTATATAGACAGAATCCATGTCTTTGAACCCTAGCAACAAGCATGAGAAAGGACACATGGAATATGAATCAACACAGGCTGAGAGACAGTGAAGAATGGCTCAGCATTTGATTGCATCATTTACGTTCTTGTTCTGTCACTGAGTTATCTTGGATAGGTTACTGAAATTTCTTTAATTTTACTTTTATTTTCTGAAATAGATAATAATAAGATTGTTTTAAGAATTAAATTTAAACACAACACAGAGACTGGCGCAGGCAAAGTAATTAATAAAGGTGAATAGTCATCATTATTCTATCACAAAGGTAATTGCTATGGACTGAACTGTGTACTCCCCAAAATTAATATGTTGAAGCCCTAACTGCTAATGTGACTGTATTTGGAGATTGTCTCATAAGGAGGTAATTCAGTTAAAATGAAGTCATAAGGGTGGGGCCCCGATCCAGTAGGAAGATGTCTTTCTAAGAAGAGGCGTCAGACGACTTGCTCCCTCTCAATCCCTCACCGCAGAAAGAGCAGGTCATGTGAGCACACGGCTAGATGGCCGCCATCTACAAGTCAGGAAGAAAAACCTCACTGGAAACCAACCATGCTGGTTTACTTGATATTGGAATTCAAGCCTAGAGAACTGTGAGAAAATAAGCGTCTGCTGTTTAAGCCATCAGTCTGTATTTTGTCATGGCAGCCTGAGCCAACTAAGACAACGTGGCAATGAACACGGGCAATGTTCACAGTTGTTTTTCAGTGGTGAGAGATTTGTATTATTTATTTTTTGACCTGTCAAAGACGACAAACTGAGGGAATAAATTCATTAATTAAAAACTACAGATCCTGTTAGATGCGTCGTTCTTGGCCATCACATTGGAGAAGGGATGCTATTAAGTCCCGAACTGAATTAGAACCAGGTTCTACGCTCCTGAACTAATCACCAAAATTAAACTGTATGTAATTAAACAACCACTTAAGAGAATAAACTGGAAGTGATGGTTGAAGTTTTAATGAGCCCCTAAATAACAGCTCACTTACTGCCCATGCTTGGAATAAATTGCAAAACAGACACAGGAGTCAGACAGATGGAGACCAAATTGTCAGCTTTATTGTTCATAAAAAGTAGATCAAAGGAGTAAAGGACATGGCTTTGATAAACAGCCAAATGGACTTGAGAACACCTTCTAGAATTATATTTACCCAGATACTGGAAGCACTGCAAACCGCTCCACCAGAGCACTGCCAACTCCCTAAGCTCACCACAAGGCTGAGAGAGCAGGCCAGAAGGCATCTGTCCACAGCCCCGGCTTGCTTCAAAGAGGAGCAGTCTTCCAAACTCGTTAGTCGGATAACTCACTTTTCCTTCCTTGGGGAGGAATAAATGAGGAGTCCAGGGAAAGTGCTCAAGACAAAGAGTACTACTCCAGCTGAAATCCCTCCACAGGGAACCCTGAGAAGCTAAGATGATTGTTTTCCCTTAAGGGCAACGTCATGTGGTGGAGACTGCGCAATTAAAACTGGAGAGAGTTGGGTCTACCTGGCTCACTATACAAGTCTTCTGCTCAGTTGCAGTTTCACCTGCTCTTACAAACTCCCTGATGCTGCTCCCTTTACCCTCTTTCTTGTTTGAGTTGTGACCCCTTGAAACAATTATTTACCTTCATCATCCAGGCTGACAGCATTTTACTTGACCATTCCACTATTTTATTTGAACTACTTGAGGACAAGGACTGTACCATAATAATTATTCTCTCTTCACAGACTATTACAGTGCCTGGTAATAGGTGCTAAATAAATGTCTGTTGAATTTAATCTCATGTTTTATTAAGACCATTCCTTCTTTAAAAATACTCAGCAGAGATAAACAAAGAGTTAATGAACAAGTGTAATATGCTCCACACTCAATAAAATTCCCTTTACCTCTTTTTTGCCTCCTATGTGTGTCACACATATCAAAGCATAACTGAAATGAAATGATTTGCTGAGAATTATTGAAAAAACACTGAACACCATGTATGTTTTATTCCTGCATTTAGAAAAGATAGATGATAGATAGATCAATGGAATGATCCTTCCCTTAATACTTATCACTAAGGAATGGGAGAGAATCCTATGGTAGCTATTAAGGCTATTCGTAAATATGTAGGTCTCTCTCCTTCTGAGTACATAGTACGATAGACTTCCCCAACAAGTTGGACTCAAGTTTAGGTAGGTGTCATGATTTTTCTGTCTTTAGTCATGAGTTTTCTAAAGCCTGCTAGTTTTCTTATGCTGTTCCTTATTCGTAAACTAATTTATTACATTTTGTTTTTCTCATATATTTTATAAAATGCATGCTGCTAAATTTTTTTATCACCAGGATAAAAGACTATTTGACAACTGGTATGATATGGGTACCATTTACAATGTTACCCTTTAATTGTTAGATCATGGGTGATCTGGGGGGTCCAGGAAGAGGAGCCGGAGCAATCTGAATCAATTTGGTCACAATAAGTGATTCATGGTAGCAACTACTTAGTAACTGATATATAATATCAAAACATTTGTATACCTCAATATTTTTTTCCTTTTGTTTTTTTGAGGAAGATTGGCCCTGAGCTAACATCCACCACCAATCCTCCTTTTTTTGCTGAGGAAGACTGGCCCTCAGCTAACATCCATGCCCATCTTCCTCTATTTTATATGTGGGATGCCTGCCACAGCATGGCTTGATAAGCGGTGTGTAGGTCCGCACCCAGGATCTGAACCAGCAAAGCTCAAGACGAAAAAAAGGAGTACGCAAACTTACCCACTACACCACCAGGCCAGGCCCTGTATACCTCAATCTTTTAACAGTAGGTATGGCTGGACATAAATCTTACTTTTATTGCAACGAATATTCTCTCTCCTTCCATCTTTTTCTCCCTCTTTTTCTCCTGTCCTAGTCCCCTCTTTGTTTCTTTCTTTGATTTTGTTTATTCTATTGTTTTCTTTCTCTATAATCTGAGCCTTCTATGTTCTTTAGCACAAACTTAATGTCCTCTCCCATGCTATACTAATAGTGGGAGATAAAATTAAAATTTGCTGGGTTTTTTGTTGTCTCAATTTCTTGACCTGAAAACAGATTTGTTTTAGAGCACCGTGTTTATCAAGGCACTGCCTTCTACACTGCCTCAACTCAAGGTTTGGCTGTTTAATTTTGTCATAACCATTACCTGTGGGCTACATGAGTCACATAGTCTTATCCACTTCATGTTTTTTTTTTTCCTGATTGACAAATATATGGAAGCAAGTATTGCAGTTGAAAACTGAAGTATGACTGAGTTAATGCACCAATAATAAATTGACTCATCATAGTCTTTAGTCTAAGAGTGTCACAGTGGTGGTACAAACAATTTTTAACTCTCTTAGTAATCATTTGTTATATTTGACATAATACGTGTAAAATTTTATATGTAAACTTTAAATAGATGTTATTTACCTACACAGTCTAGGAAGAAACATGAGTACTGTCAAGGTCAGAAATGATACAAGGGGAAACTACAAAAAGAGTTAGAACAATGCTTTTCCTCTACATTGTCTTGAGAACAGGGCACTAGATCTTACATTTTAATAGTATGGTGTGAAGTAGTTTGATATGATTATGAGCTAGAACTATGAGAGCTAGTTCATAGCCCCTACAGCTAGGAACAGGCATAGCTAACCTCAACTTATTCTTTTTCAGGCTAATTAGTCAACGGTCTTTATTTATTCTGCTTCTCACCTTAATGCGTGATTATGATAATACTCAGAGTGATGCCAGTCTTTACACAGACTCTGATGTGGGGCAGAGTGAACAATTACATTTTTCTTTTCTCAACTGAGTTTATTATATTAATTCCGGAATGAAACATACATTTGTTGTTTAAGTTTTTAACCTCCTTCCAGAGAAAATAGTAAGATAATTTACCGCTCCCCTTATATTCACATTTTTCAGCAATCTCAAGAAAAAAAATATATCCTTACCTTATAAGGTAATAAAACATGTTCACAAATTAATACTTTATTTTAGTTTCAGAGTGAATTTCAGTATTTTAACCACATGCTTATTTTATACATTGAAGTTTGGTAAATATATATCACAAGGAAGAAGTTACTGTGTTTTCTAGATGTAGTCAGACTACATTATTTCCCGTGCTTTTTAACTAGAAATGTGCTAATATACTGCTCTCCTTGGTATTAGAAGACGAAAACTCCCTCGTCTTCATTGTCTTTAGAGCCCTCAGAAAATGAATTTGTAATGGTAACTTGAACTGTCCAAGATCAATATACTTATATATTAGTTGCTTATAAATGTAACATATATGAATACCATTAAAATGAATGAGACTTTTATAAAATAGAAAAGCCTACAAGGGGCTTTTCACTGCTTTTTACTATATATCCTCATAGTGAAGAGAAGTTTTGGAATTTAGAAGGTACTCAACAAATATGTTCGACTAATAAACATTTTTTCACTAATTTTGTGTGTGTGTGTGTGTAAGATTGACCTGAGCTAGCATCTGTTTCCAATCTTTCCTCTATTTGCTTGAGGATGGTTGTCACTGAGCTAACATCTGTGCCAATCTTCCTCCACTTTATGTGGGATGCCACTGCAGTGTGACTTGATGAGCTGTGCTAGGTCCACACCTGGGATCTGAACCGGGAAACCCCAAGCCACTGAAGCAGAGTGTGTGAACTTAACCACTATGCCACCAAGCTGGCTCCACTTTTTCACTAATTTTAAGTGTAAGATATAATACTGAGAATTTGTATGTAATATGAAAAGTGTATGTTGAACAGCATTTTCTATGAACTTTTCAGTGAAGTACTCAAATAGGAAAACAAGTATTTCAAAATATAATAAAGTCATATACAAAAAACACTAAATTCACTTTAAAGAGCATACCCTCTATAAGAAATACTAAGTAAAAATTACGTATGTGTGTATAATTGTGATGGTTAATTTTATGTGTCAACTTAACTGGCCTAACAGATGCCTAGATAGTCATAATACATTATTTCGGGGTGTGTCTGTGAGGGTGTATCTAAAAGAGATTAACAATCAATAGACTAGGTGAAGATGCAGATGGGCCTCACCCAATCCATTGAGGGAGGGCCTGAATAGAACAAAAAGATAGAGCAGTGGTGAATTTTCTCTCTGCTTGAACTGGGACATCCGTCTTCTCCCAACCTTGGATATCTGTGCTCCTGTTTCTTAGGCCTTTGGACTTGCACTGGGACTTACACTCTTGGCTCCCCTAGTTCTCAGGCCTTTGAGTTTGAACTGGAACTACACCATCAGCTTTCCTGAGCCACCATCTTTCAGAGAGCAGATCATGGAACTTCTCAGCCTCCATAATCATGTGAGACAATCCTACACAATAAATCTCTTTCTATATATCTCTATATATCCTCTTGATTCTATTTCTCTGGATAGCCCTGATATACACACACATATATGTATATATACACATGTATCTGTATACACACACACACACACACACACACACTCATATGCATTGCCTACCAGGCCTAATGAATATTATGACATAAAAAAGATGAGCAGCAACAAAAAAATTATCCCTAACTAAAACAAATTAACCGTGGAATGCGTAACTTTTAGATGGATAAATGTATAGAGTTAAAAAATCATAGATTCCTGGGATTGTAAGGCCTCTGAGAATGCATTTTCTTCATTTGCCGTCATCCAGTGCACAGTGTGTGAGGACTGCAGTCTTTGGGTCCATCACCCACCAATTCGGCAGTGTCTGGAGTTTGTCATTTATCTATCCACCATCAAAGTGCCCAAGTGAGATGGTAGGTTATAACTATTGGATGAATTAGAATCATAACATTTGAAACCCGTGATCAGTTAAAAGTGCCGAGAGAGACAACCGGATATTATGCAACTCTGATGTGGTGCAATAGGATGTACACACCATTACCAATGAATTTGTCATGCCAAAAATTCACTCATGAATCTGATCAAACCTTCTGCTCTAAAATTTTAAAAGAAACAAAAGATGCAGAGTACCACGCCAAACAACATCATGGGGTAGCAATTAGCAGAATCCAGCATGTGGAGAATTCTTTAGAACAGATGTCCTTCATTCTTTACCACATAAATTTCCAGAACAAAAAAAGAGTTGAGGGCACCTATAGATTAAAAAAGAGAGATAAGAGACCAACATACATGATCATTGTTTGAAATAATTTCCAACAAACTAACAGTCAAAATGAAGTTGTGAAATAACTGGAAAAATTTGCCTTCTCATTGGATATTTATTGACATTAAGAAGCTATCATACTTCTAAAGATTGAAATCTTAACTGTTTTTTTTATGTTTTAAAACAACATTTTTGTGAAGACGCAAATTCGAATATTTAGAGATATAATTCTCTATGCTTATTCTTTTTAAACGTTATATATTCAATATATCATTGGTTTCAGGAATTGTTCTATTGTTGCATATCTTTTCATATCAAAATATTCAATAGGGCTGGTAGGTAATTTTAATCTCATTAAGAAGTTAACCATGGAATCAATAATGAGCATCTTAAGATGAATTTGACCAGGGCCTCTGATTCCAAGATTTTAAGTTTGCTTTGTGGGTTATTGCTGTATCAGTGATGAATTTTCTGGAAATAACCAGAGTTCATTCTGGAATTCATAGAATTCTCTAATCTAATCTCTACTTCTTTTTCAGTTGAAGAAAAAATTGGACGGTATCTTTCTTAAACAAGGGGAAGGCAGAAAGAAAACCCTGTGAGAGCTTTTAGCTCTCAACTCTCAATAAAATCTTTAGCAGTGTACAGTACTTTCTTGGTATGTATAGGTTGAAATGTGACCTCTATCATTTATCAGACAATAAAACCCAGAGAGCGATATAGTGCAGCTACATTTATTAAGGATAAATTAATTTATCAGTTTAATATATGTGCATGTTGTAGGTAAAAAGTAAAAAGAGGAATAATATGTACGCATGAGTTGAATGTGTATCTGAAATCAGGGATCAAATTGCTAATATACTATAGAGAGATAAGAATGCTCCTAGAGGCCAGCCCGGTAGTATAGTGGTTAGGTTCATGCTCTCTGCTTTAGTGGCCCGTGGTTCACAGGTTCAGATCCTAGGTGTGGACCTACACACCACTCATCAAGCCATGCTGTCCCACATACAAAACAGAGGAAGATTGGTATAGATGTTAGCTCAGGGATAATCTTCCTCAGGCAAAAAGAGGAAGACTAGCAACGGATGTTAGCTCAGGACCAATCCTCCTCATCAAAAAAAAAAAAAAATGCCCATAGAACCTAGGTAATTAAATAATTGCTAGCTCTTTTCTAACCCTGACTATATATTTAACAGTATAAAATTCAAATTGATTTCAAATAGGTCATAGTTCATACAAAGGCAAATTCTTATCATTTTGTATTTAATCATCATTTCAAAATTATTCAAGCCTTTTGCTCTCCTGCTTCTTCTTTGTGGTTATATGTCCCTAATAATCATCACGTCTGTCTGATGCTAAAAAAAAATTAGCACCTAAAGGCACCATGGTAAACTTGATCATTGTTCTTGTACAAGTTTATGAGGTCAATAATAAAAGAATTAGATAAAATTAAGGTTAAATGGCTTCAACAATCCTTTCAATTTATTATTTTGGGATATTAGCAATGCTACAGTTCTTGGAGTAAACAATTGTCTTCAAGGGAGTTTGGACACAGGATGGTATAGGCCATTATGGTCAAGGTAGACTGGATCTTGTTCTTCAATCAACTATGTGTGTTCTACTTACTATGTTATTAAATCATTCTAAGTCTTAGTTGCTTCATTTGTCACAAAAAGACAAGTTATTTCATGGTGTTGTTGTGAGAACTAACTTTATTTGTGTAAGAGACCCAGCCTGTGGTTTCTGTCATGTGGTAGGACAGTTAAGAGCCAGGTGCTTGGATGTGAATCCTGGCTCTGACTCAGAATCTTCCCAACATTGGAACAGTTATGTAATATTCCTGTGCCTCGGTTTTCTTATATGTAAAAGCAAGGACAATGATGAAGTTTACTTCGTGGAGTTTTTATGACACTAAATGAGTTAGTACATGTAAAATGCTTAAAATAGAGTCCAAAACATAGTAATAATAAAGAAACACTAAGCATTTTTCCTATAGGTAGTGGAATTCAATAAATGTTTCTTTCCATTTCCTTCCTTCTTGTTTAAGAAAATAAAAGAATTTAAAACAATGACGGTCATAAATCAGTCCATCCTCCACCCTTTCTAACACAGTGCTACCAAATGCCGCTAATAAAGTGTTAAAAAATGGACAAAACTGTATTCTTTAATGAGATGATTGAAAGGATAAGGTTTTTCTAGAATAAATTATTTTCACTTGAAATATAATATCTGTATTTTTGTGCTTCTTGGCAGTTAGATTTATGAATACCAACATGTTTTTGAAATTCTCTAGTAAGTCTTATAATAATCTCTAAAAGTAAATAATATAAGGGAACGATTGTCTGAAATGACCTATGAATTATTTCCTATGCTTTCTGTCAAAGACAACTTGGATCTAGATGAAAGTATTGTACCATCAGGTATGTTTATTATAATGAGAATTGGTGGCAGCATAAACAGCTTTGAATGGCCCTATTCTGTGGAAACCCTCCAGACTCCCACATAATGCAGCTGGTTCAACTTATGAAGAGGCTGGCTATAACACCAACTAAGCTGTAATTCTCATACAGAGACCTTTCAATTTATATAGGGTTTCCAAACCACCTGTGAAGTCTTGGGAAATTGCATTTCCAATAGCTTATGGAATATTCATGAGATACTGCTGCAAACAATGGATATTTCTTGAAATTACTATTCTAGATATGGTCAATGTATAATTACTAAAATAAATACAATCATTGCTATTCTATTCCATCAAATATGTAGTTTTCCTTGTAAGTGCATTTCTTACAAAATATGATGAGTTAATTCAGAAATAAATACGTATAATCAGTACAGCATGTTCTCATCCATTTGCGTTTTAAAACTATGTTGAATTAATATAGAAAAATGGAAGAGATGGTAGAGGAAAAGGTGGACAGATTTGATTACACGGAAGAAAATGTATGCATGCCCAACACATTATAAACAGAAGCAAACACATTGAAAGTATTTTATATAATTATGACATTTAAAATGGAAATAGAATGAAAGTGGTAAGATAGGCATGAGTATGAGCAGTTTAGGGGTTAAGGGTAGGATGCACAGCCTTTCATCATATGGTCTCTGCTTACCTCTAGATCCCATCCTTCATCACACCTTACTCCTGCACTTACACTGTGCTTCAGCCACATGCAATTATTTGGAATTACCATGTTCCTGCTCTTCTGAGACTGTAAACATGCTACTGTCTAAATTAAATGCAAAAAATCCTCAACTCATGACTAAGTTCCATTCTTTCCCCAAGCACTTTAAAAATCACCTTATCCAGAGATCTATGAGAGGTGAGATAGATGCCTCTGTCTTTGCTCTCACCATGCTTAATGCTTATCGCACTCTACTGTGATTATCTTTTGTTCCCCGTTGACTTCTCCTCCAGGGTTAGCCATAATGTTATCGTATCCACAGTGCCCAGAGCATAGTAGATACTCAGTAAATGTGAACAAAAAACAAGATCTCAATTTTAAAAACGGTTCACACAAAAGGGAATACAGATTGATAAAATAGGAAATAGAAACATCTTCCAACACATCAAAATAAAATAAATAAAACTCAAAAACAAATATATAACGTTTTGGTCATTTAGCATTTAAAGAAAATTGTAATGGTTAAAAATAAAATATTTAGGAGCCAGCCCAGTGATGCAGCAATTAAGTTTACATGTTCTGTTACAGTGGCCCGGGGTTCACCGGTTTGGATCCCAGGTACGGATCTATGCACTGCTTGTCAGGCTATGCTGTGGTATGCATTCCGCATGTAAAGTAGAGGAAGATGGGCACGGATGTTAGCTCAGGGCCAGTCTTCCTCAGCAAAAAGAGGGGGATTGGTGGTGTATGTTAGTTCAGGGCTAATCTTCCTCAAAATAAATAAATAAATAAATAGAATATTTAAGTAAATGGAGCTTGCCGTTTAATATGAGAGGGGATGTAAATTGTTGCAAACCTTTCTTAAAAAAAAAAAAAATAGAGCACGGCAAGCCTGCAGGTTTAGTAGTTAAGTTTATGGAGTCTGCTTCAGTGGCCTGGGGTTCACAGGTTCTGATCCTGGGCACAGACCTAGCACAGTAAAATGGCTATGAAAACTAAAGTATATTTATGGAATAAATACTTGGTATTGTTTTTCAGTTAAGTTTTGTAGAAATAATGGATAATTTTTAAATGCCATAATAATAAATGTTACAAGACATATTTATATAGTATGATTGCTATAGATATATATTTATAGTCAAAATTGACTATAGTGGAGCCATTTTTAAAATGGAGTCAGAGCTGCTTTTCCAGAGAAACTACTTTGCTATCTTGAGCCTTGGACTGGGCCAAACCTTTGGACTGGGCTAAAACTATCATTGTTTTACAACTACTTGTTTGAGAAGTTAACAGGAAGACAGACATCCTGATCATAGGATTGATTAGGGACATGCTATCTGAAGGCAGAATCAATAACCAGTCATGTCGAGCCAAGAGTAACCTAACTTGTCAGCAACAATGAACTCTTCTCAAAAACATCTTAGCTCATTTTCCTCCTTTTTCCCATAAAAATCCTGAGCCCTTCTCCTGTAGTCAGGGCACCATTTGAATTTCTTCCTGAACCTGAACTCTTTAAATTCTTTGATCTGGATTAAACACTTTGCCTCTTAAGTCGGTTTCTGGTTTTGTAGGTTGACTGTATATTAGAGAGAGAAAGAGAGAGAGACAGAGACTAAAATGAACAAAAAATGTGGACATGAATCCCGGATATACTTTAAAAATTGTAAAGTGTGTCAACTGACATGTTACTTTTCCACTCCTCTAGATTGTGCATGGCATCCTTCTGACTGGGAAAGTATCCATGGATTAGAAGGCTTAGAGCACGGGCTCTGGAGAGACATAGTTTGGACTTGACACCTGGCTATGCTACTTACTTGCCATGTGATCTTCAGCAATTGAATTAACCTAGATCTACCCTGTTTCCTTATCAGTGACAGCAGGACATTACTAATGCCTGCCTTATGTCTTATGAAGATTAAATGGTTTAACACCTATGACAGAGATTTTCTCTTTTGACAAAACTTTTGTCAGGCTCCTGAGTCCTTCTTTTGACTGGGACTTGTCCTTGGGCTCTTCCCTAAACCCATTTAGTCCAATTTTGTGTGTGTGTGTGTGAGAAAGATTGTCATCTGTATCAGTCTTCCTCTATTTTGTATGTGGGATGCCACCACAGGATGGCTTGGTGAGAAGTGTGTAGGTCCATGCCTGGGATCCAAACCAGCAAACCCCAAGCCACTGAAGCAGAGCATGCGAACTTAACCACTATGCCACCGGGCTGCCCCCCATTTAGTCCAATTTTAGCAAGAATCCTGCTGGAGCAATTTAGTGAAAATCCCCCACCACTGATACGTGATCAAATTCCTTATTCCCCACCTTCATTACAGTCATGTGTCACTTAATGGCAGGGATATGTTCTGCGAAATGCATCATTAGGTGATTTTGTTGTTGTGTGAACATCAGAGTGTACCTATACAAACCTACATGGTATAGCCTACTACACATGTAAGCTATATCATATTAATCTTATGAGACCATCATCATATATGTGGCCCATGGTTGACCAAAACGTTGTTATGTAATGCATGACTGCATCTCATCACCCTGGTCTGCCTTCAGCAAAAATTCTGTCAAATTTGTTTAGTCAGAATTCCCTTATTCCTGATGGTTCCTCTTAGTAGTTTTCCATCCACTGACCCCACCCTGCCCCTTAAGGGTAAATCTCTACCTGTCCTTATTGTATTCAGAATTGAGTTCAGTCTCTCTCCCCTACATCATAATAGTCCTCCTGAATAAAGGCTGCCTTACCATCTTTAACAAGTGTCAGAATAATTTTTTCTTTACATCTACAAAGTACTTACAAAAGCACTTCGTATAGACTATATGCTTAAACAATTTTAGCTGTGATGATCTTTATTACTACTATTATTATTTTATATTATTATTACTATTCCCTAAACATTTCCATCACTGTCTGGCTTGGGAAATTTACCCTGGGTAGGTGATCTCATAGCAAATAGTACTTCTCCTATCACTGTATTTATGACAGCTATTACTCTAAATTCAATAAAGTCGTAGTCCATGTGTGTCTTGTTCACAGTTACACCTCCAGTGTGAAGAAAACAGTCTGACACATGGGAGAATTTCAATAAATATTTGCAGATTAAACAAGTAGTGTTTGAATCTAATACCAGATCTTTATCCTTCTAATATCTTACTTTAATCCTAGGAGATTCTCCTCAGTCTTATCATCAAACTCTACTCCGCATTACTTAACATGGTTCACTTTCTATAAAATATTTTTTTGGAAGGAGTTTGTTTTCAAAGCAAATGTTGTTGAATAATTTTTTATATCCATGAAGGTAAAAGCTTATCTAAATTATAAGCTACTTGAGAGCAAAGGATTTGTCCCCTATTTCCTTTACATTGTCCCATGGTCCTCTACGAATAATTTACGTACAATAAATTAACATGTTAAATATTAAAACAGTGTCTCATAAGAAAATTGTCCTTCTCTGAACTAGAACTCTATTTGCAATTACATCTTCTCATATAAATAACTTAATAAAAATGAGGTTTGTGGCTATAATTTTTTCTTCTGGTTCAATTAAGTACAAGAAATCTTTAACGATAAAAGAACACATTTGATTTAAGATATATAATGATTGTTTTTATAAAATAGTTACTGAAAGTGCTACCCAAACTATTAAACTAGCCATCTTTCCTTTATGGCCACCATTAGGTAAAAGAAATTCATAAATTATTTTCTCAAAAGTTTATTACGAGGCATGCGGTTGCTTGACAGCATGCTCTGTCTGCTGGCATTTTAGATATTGAATGTTAATTACAGCCCACAGGTTACTAGATGTTTTTGTATTTAGATTGTGACAATTTTAGACTACCTTCCAAGAAAGTTTAATCACATAGTGGCAGTTCTCACAAGGTATTAGATGGAAAAGTTTGAAAAATATAAATTATTTTTGAAAGATTTGAATAACATTGCGGTTTAAACTAGGTGTTCAGCAGATGTTTTTCAAGAGTGACTACTTCAAACCATGTTAATATAGTGACTGTGAAACAATATGTCAATATAAAGGATGGACATGTGAAGCTGGAGAGTAAGTTTTTAACATTTGAACAGGTGGCCAATTTACCAAAACAACTTAAACCTTTATGATATCTTATGTTGAGACAGATCCTGGTGTTTCACAATGACATTAAAATTAAAATTTAATTTTTCCAGTAGTTAATAATTAGCCAATGTCAGTGAAGAAAGATAATGAGAAACCATCAATTTTTTATTGTCATTTTGATAGAGAAAAGGGAGATATTCTTCCTGTCATAGGCCAATGAATGTTGCCATCTGATGGTGCTAAAATAGAGAGCTATGAATATAGAGGTAAGTAGCTCTCAAATCTATTGCTGGTCTTATTTTAGGAATTTAGGAAAGTAAATGAGACCTTTCATTATAAAATAAAAAGTTAGGGAATCTCAATACATCCAGGTGTTGATTTAGTGTCAGAGCTTCTCTTTATTCTAAGAGCAATGATCAACATTATTTTAGATAAATACCATAATAAACTATCAAATTTCTCATCTTACAGTGCATATTACGTAATATATTTAAAGTACTTAGCCTACAGATCTCTAGGATAATTTGATTAAGTACATTTATTTTTCCCAGTAACATGTTTGGCTTGTTGGTTGGATGACATCCAATGACAGCACACATTCTCAATGCTACACAATAATGGGGAGTTGAGCTGAGCCTCCCTCATTACAGTCTGTGCCAGCACTTGTATGTGCAAAGGCAAACATCAGGGTACCTACACATTGAAGTAGCATTTAGAGATTCGTAGAAGGCATTCAGGGATACTATGTCCTGTTCCCAACTTCTTCCTACCTGTTGATCCTGTTTATTCTGGTGACCAGTTTGTTGCTTACTGAAATGGCATCTCCCAGCAACCCTGACCCTCGCCTCGCACTCCTGATTCTGTTATCCTCCTCCAGCTCTTGAATTTTTTGCCCTTTGTGTTCTGTGCAGGCTCTATTCCTAACCCCAGATTTTTTGTTAACTGTCATGTTTATGCATCCCCTTTGTTTCCACAATTCCTGAAGCTTCTTGACTTCCCAACAGAAATCCCTCAGACTATTCACTACATGCACTTTTCTCCAAGTACCAAGTTTTTAAAAAAAGTATAATGAAGGATAATACAAATAAATTGATCTTGTATAAAACTTTGAATTATAATTATCTTATACGTTGCCAAAACAGTATTTATGACATTTGTTTATAATGCAGCTTTATTGTGTCTCTTATTATCCCTTTCAATTCTCTCAAGGACAAATTTGGCACAAAGAGATTTTTCTCTCTCTTAGATCATACCGTAGCTGAGTTATGGCTTACTGAAAGATACACAAGTCCTAACCTGGGAACCTGTTAAACCAATATCTTGTATGGCAAAGGGTACTTAAAGACCTTGAGATAGAGAGGTAATCTTGGATTATCTAGGTAGAGCCAGTGTAATCATATGGGTTCTTAAATCACATGGGCACCTTCCCTAACTGTGGCCAGAGGGAGTTATGTGTAGAGAGGGAAGAAATCTTCCTCTACTCTTCCAGGTTTTTTTGACTGGTCTAAGAATTAAATTGACATGAGACAGAATAAAAGGGGAAAATCAAAGTTTAATAGCAGGTATACATGAGAGAAACCCAGGAAAACTGAGTAATTCACCAAAATGGCCAAAGCTGCCACCTTAAATATCGTTTTCAGCTAAAGGCAAAAGAAGATATTGAGGGTAGTGGTTTGGGACTTCAAAAAAGAGGAAGGTTTGGGCCAGCCTGGTGGTATAGTGGTTAAGTTCATGAGCTCCACTTTGGTGGCCTGGAGTTCACCGGTTCGGATCCCCAGTGCAGACCTATGCACCGCTCATCAAGCCATGAGGTGGTATCCCACATACAAATTGAGGAAGATGGACTCAGTTGTTAGCTCAGGGGCAATCTTCCTCAAGCAAAAAGAGGAAGATTGGTAACAGATGTTAACTCAGGGCCAGTCTTCCCCACAAATAAAAAAAAAAAAGGAAGGAGGCAATTCAGATGGAGATGGAAAAGCAAATGTTTAGTAAACAAATGTTTGTCATGCCTAGCAGAGACAATGAGACATGAAGAAGACTTTGATTAAATGGACCTTTCTGTATTCCCCCCTATCTACCACATCTAGTTCATATTATACTAGGTATCTATAGTGATAGCTCCTTCCTGGAACAGAGCTTTTGTCTTAAATTCTTTTAGGCAGTTAGCGGGAAGGTCAAAGTTTCCTCCTGAGTCTTTTGTTCTTAAAAATAATCATCCCCAAATAATCCTCAGGCCAAAGAGACACATTTTGATGTGGCAAATTCTGCTTCCCTACATATGACTCTGGAAAAATGGCCAGAGAGCTGCAACATCGCTGACTGTGAAGTTGAGTCAAGGGCTATGAGTCAAAGAAAGTGTCTTCCTGTAGAAACTGGAAGACAAAGAAATGAATTCTCCCAAGAGCCTCCAGAAAGAAGCACATCTGCCAACATCTTCATTTTAACTAAGTGAGACCCATATTGACCTTTTGACCACCACAGAATTACAAAATAATAAGTTTATGTTGTTTTAAGCCACTAAATTTTGCTAATCTGTTATGATAACAATAGAAAACTAGTATAGATGATAAAATCAGGTTCAATTTAAGAAGTAGAATGTCAATTCCTTCACAATAGTCAAAACTCTAAGATTGATTTGTGGGTAAAAGTTTTCACCTATCCTTCCTCTCCAGCCTTTTCCAGGCAAAATAGTGTACTGCTGGCTTCTACTTTGTGTCCCTGTCACCTTTCCTATCTCTGTTCCTCCTCATCCAGCTAGATATCTTCATTTTCTGAAGCTTCCAAAGTTGGAGTAGTGGGAGTCAAAAGAAGAAATTTAGGAATGAATGTGTGCTAGACAGATAACATTGTGACCTATCTCTACTCTTTGAACTTGGAATATGTTTTAACTCTTTCTTTTGAGCATTTCTATGTATTGTCGAAGACACCAACATCCATTATCTTCCTGCAGTATCCATCATCTTAAGTATCTTAAATTCTCACTAGAGTTACTAAGTTTCTATAATGGCTATCATTTGCCACTCCTTTGATAGTCCCAGGCATATGAAAGTCTGCTTTTATCTCTCACCCTCTGAATGTCTCTGTTAGGTGTAGAACACTTGTATGTCTTCTGTTCACTCTCCGAGTACAGGTAACTCTCAAACTATGGTTAAAGCTTGTCCTTTAGATCACTCAGACATTTACTTAGACATCTTTTTCTGTATTGGAAGGAAGGAACCCATTTTAAAACCTTGTTTCACATAAAAGGACATCATTGCTATAGATAGATTGATTTTGATATTAAATAATAATACTTTTTTCTCAGGCTTAGTCATTTTGAGATTCAACTACATTATTACTCACCTCCATTTTTCCTTAGTTTCTTAATTTCTCTCCTACACTTTTTTATCCCCTTGCATAGAATACATAAATGGACCTGCAGAGGTTCTTAACATTTTTTTTTTAAGTTTTTTTTTTTTTCCTTTTTCTCCCCAAAGCCCCCCGGTACATAGTTGTGCATTCTTCGTTGTGGGTTCTTCTAGTTGTGGCATGTGGGACGCTGCCTCAGCGCGGTCCGACGAGCAGTGCCATGTCCGCGCCCAGGACTCGAACCAACGAAACACTGGGCCGCCTGCAGCGGAGCGCGCGAACTTAACCACTCGGCCACGGGGCCAGCCCCAGAGGTTCTTAACATTTATTCATCCATTTAATCAATGTTTTGACTAAATATTTTTCACAAAATATTGTGCTAATTGATAAGGGTGATACCAAGATCATTCCACATGGCCTCAAGGAGCTTTTAGTTTCATAGAGACAATCACCTATAATTAACTCATCTATCCCTGAAGTTAGAAATCTAATTTATGATCCTCAAGCTTCTTCTTACATATCTTTATTATAGCCCTATTTCACAGGATAGTTTCAATAATTCCACTATTTTCATTAATTTATCAAAAGTTTTCAAACATGTAAAATGGCCTATTTATCGAAAATATTTGGTCAATGTAGTTGCACGGATTTAATTATATAATAGATAAACATATCCATTTCGATGCCTATAATACTTATTTTTCTCTTAGAGTAATTTGCATTACAATGTCAAGAACTCATTTTTATTCTGTTTTCATTCTAACCTAATTCATAGCCATATACAAAATAAATTTAAGTTTTATCTACTTCACTTTTAACTTTATTGGATACATTTTATGATTTTTCTGACTTGAAAAGAAAGCATACAAGACTATAAAATAGTTTCATTCATTACTTTCTCTAACCATGACAGCTGTACTCTGAACCCTGTGCATTCTAGACATGATGAATTTGAACCTTGCAAGGGAACAATAAATTGCCACATGTTAAAACTCATTGATGTTGCTTTTTATTCTTGATTGGTTGTTTATGGATCTTCTGTCTTATTTTCCATTTCATAATGAGAACCAGTTTAGACTCTCGTAATTCTTGTATTCTTTAGTAATTCAATATATTTTTTGTGCCTCTAATTCTCTTTATTTCCTTCCTGGTATTTTAGTGCACTAAATATTTGCGTAATCTAATTTGTACTCTCATTTGCAGAGGTAGGCTTCATGAGTTGTGCCATAGTTCTCTCATAGCTGAATTCTCTGTCCTCCTGGTCTCAGTCTTCTATAACTGGTCCTTAGTTCCCAGATGTGTATTACTCACTTGTTACATCAATATATTTTGAAGCTTTCCCCCAATCACTGGTTGGATTGATGAGATATTTCAGCTCCTTTTGAACACAGATGAATGTTCCTTATATCTTACATATTCTTTCTCATGAGGATTGCCCTCAGAGTTGAAGTCTCATATTGAGAATTCCTCTGTGATTTTTCCTAAAATAGAAGGCTGCTGCCTATTTCCATTCAGCCTTACCTGATGCTGCAAGTTTTTATTACTATACCTTTCATTACCTCTATTAGGCAAGCCTCAGCTATAATCAGTTAAAGAAACATAGAGGAAAATGTGGGGAATGGAAGAAAATTACTGGGAGAAGGTGCAGGGTAGGAAACTACAGATGAGAAGAAAACATAGGAACAAAGATAATTTTAGAAGAGTCATGATCATAAGCTGATATAAATGTTACTAAAGAGTTGCTTTCCTTTTCAAACTGCCTATGAAACATTACTTTTTTCAGTGCATTTCTCTTCAGGCTGAATGGCCGTCCCCCAAGAAGATGTATCTACATTCTAATTTCTAGAACGTGAATGTTACTTTATTTGAAAGGAGAGTCTTTGCAGATGTAATTAAGTTAAAAAGGTAGAGGTAAGGAGATTATTCTGTATTGTTTGGGTGTGCCCAAAATCCAGTGAAGACTGTCCTTAGAAGAGTGAAGGAAAAGGATATTTGATAGACATAAGAGAAGGTGGTAACGTGACCACAGAAGCAGGGATTGAAGCCATGTAGCTACAAGGCAAGGAATACTGACAATCTCCAGCAGTTGGAAGAAGCAAAGAATGTATTCTCCCCTAGAACCCCTAGAGGGAGTGTGGCCTTGCTGACACCTTGATTTTGGACTTCTGTCATCCAGAACTGTGAGAGAATAAATTTCTGCTGTTTTCAGCCACACAGTTTAGGGTGATATATAACAGCAGCCACAGGAAACTAAGAAGTCATTCCACTGCCAAGATCCAAAAAGGACAAACTGATCCACAATCTGGATTTTTAAGTGATGGACTGGTTAACCTCTCTCAAAATAGTGCCCGTTTTTCTTCAAGTTTAATGAGGTCTACTTAATATACAGAAAGTTGCACATATTCAATGTATACATTTTAATGAATTTGGACATAGGCATATACCTGATAAGTTTTCTTAAAGTGTCCCAAACAAGAAAAACGTAGAATCTATTAAGTAAATGAAAAAAGAATGAAAAGAGAGAGCACACAATCAGCCTCCTATTATATTCATTCATTTTTTTTTACTCCAGAGAATTAAAATTCCTCTTCTTAATGAAGTTTACCTTCTACTTCTGTGCATTCTCACACATTCTATGCAAAATTGCCATCTTCTGATAGTTCCCATTATAGCAACTTCAACAGATATGCAAAAGTAAGACAAATAAATGTCGTCAACATTTTCCAAATAGTCTATTAAGTATGCTTCAGTATTAAAAATGTATTCAGAACTCATATCTTTGTGTTACTAAATCGTTTTGATTATCCTGAGTTTTATGAGACAAAAAGGGAATTATTTCTGCTATGTGCATAGAACATACATATTTTTTGCATATGTGGAAACAGAAGGTTTCAAATTAATTTCTTAAAATCAAATTAATTATATAATTTTATAATATATTGCATTTTTAACTTTTGTGACAATGATATTTTCTTTTTCTCTTTTTTTTTTTTTTTTTGAGGAAGATTAAGCCTGAGCTAACATCTGCTGCCAATCCTCCTCCTTTTGCTGAGGAAGACTGGCCCTGAGCTAACATCCGTGTCCATCTTCCTCTACTTTATATGTGGGACGCCTGCCACAGCATGGCCTGCCATGGGGTCTCACGTCCGCACCCGGGATCCGAACTGGAGAACCCTGGGCCGCCAAAGGGGAACATGCACACTTAACCGCTGGACCACCGGGCGGGGCCCCAACAATATTTTCTTTGAAGGAATACGTTTAAGGTCATTTTCTTATTGGCAGCCAATCTTAGCAAATGTTTTATAGAAGGGTATACTAAAATGTTTCCTAAATCACAAAAAATCTCTGTAGTAAGCACATATGATAAAAATTATTTATTAGATTCTCTTGCATCAACAAAGAATTTAAATAAGTCATTACATGGCCCTTTTAAGCAAATATAATTGCACTGATTCCTAACAATGGAATATAGAGTATGATAAACACAAGTTTTGCTTCGTTATTTAGAGCAAACACAGCAGGGTCATTTTCTGTGAACTGTCAACCCTGGAGTTGTTACCTCGTGCTACTGAAAGAAGCATCTAGACCCATTGGCAATGACCCTGGAGGGAGTATGCTGTTAGGAATTATAAGTAACTATACCAACTGGTGGAATTCAGCTGTTAAGGCAAATGAATGCGGAAAGGCTGCAAATAAAGTACACATTCTAGGTCCGAAAAAGAAAGTGTCAGTTCAAAATTATAAGACTCAAATTGCCTCCAAGGTATTTTTCCCCCGACATATCTGAGTCCACAAACTTAGCTCCTAGAAACAACTTTTCAGAAAGCAAATCCCGTTAACCCACAAAGATTTCCAAATATATTTTTTTTTAAAAATAGCATGTATTTTAAAAATATCTTGTGGATTTCAGAAAACATAAAGAAGAAAGTTGAAACAAACCATCAAGTTTGTTCCACATGTATTAATGCGTACACATCAGTAAATACTAAAGGAATAGGTACCTTGAGCCTATGTTAAAGTGATTATACTTCTTTTAGAAAGAATGCATTTGGAGGAAGAAATTTTTGAATTGTAGCATATTTACTTAGAGAAATCATCATCTTGCTGAGGGAGTGAAAATCATATTTATGGAATTAAAATACTGAAAGATAAAAAGTACTAATTTCTAAACTTTTGGCATTCTTTTTTCAGATAGATGGGTTTCTGGCTTCCTTCTCCGAATCCAAAAGAATTTCGAAGATGGCACATTTTGATAACTCTATCCCTTTTTATTTCTTTCCCTCACATGCAGATACATATCTGCATGCACAATCATATGTGCTCACAGACACAAACTATGAGAAATCTGCAGGTGTTCTAGAAATGGTTGTATCCTATTGGTACGTGGATGTGTGGACACACAATGTGTGTACCTGTCTGTGTGTGTGCATGCTTTGTATGTAACCAGAGAAAGCTGTGAGCCAAAGATTGGGTGTAACCTAGGGAAGAGTGTTAGTAGGATGTGGAACAACTAGACCACTCATACGCTGTTGTGAGAGTGTAAATACACAACATTACTGTAGGAAACAGGCATCATTTACTAAAATTGATGACATACATGCAATATATGTTAGTCTGCTCTGGCAACCATAAAAGAGGAAGAAACATTTTAAATAGCTAATAATTTCATAAATAAATGCATATGCAATTTTAAATACAATGAGATAACTCTGTATATCCATTAGATAGCAAATGTTAAAAAGTCACATGATTTCAAGTGCTGATGAGAGTATAAAGAGTTTCAGGAGAACTCTTTGGAAATACTTATTAAAATGAAGTATATGTGTATCCTATATACTGGCAATACCTGATAGCGAGCAATAGGCTCGCTCTGCTCGCCGTGATATGAGCCAATTACTCACAAAGAGTTGGAGATAGAGAAGGGAAGTTTTAATTCAATTTGCCAGGATAATTGGGAAGATAACATTGTCTCAAAAAAAAAATCTGAAAGGATTACAGAATCTTGAGGCAGTTATATAGGGAAAATGGGCAGTAAGGAGGAAGTTTTCTTCGGGCATGATGGACTCCAGGGTCTTTCATTGTTCCATTCTCTGTCAGTTCTGATGGACAGCTTGTAGGTGTGTTTCCCACCTGTGGTCGGCGTGTTCCTGGAGAGAAGCTCATAGAAGAAAGTTTTAATTTATCAAGCTATTGGGGAGTACGTACCTAAGCTGAGACCATAAATCAGGAGAACATGTGAATTCTTTTGGAGTAGGTGCAGAGCAGTGAGTAGTCACACAGAAGAGCAGCTGAGGCCATTTAGCATAACAAGATGGCCTCACCTATGCTCACTTACATACCTTTCCAAAGTATTTAGCCCAGTAAACCTGTGGGACACATTCACAATGAGTCACACTTAAGCCGTTCACCAAAGTGTTATGTTAGAAAGAGTTGGATAAGGATACTGGTTCATTCATTATTAGAGGAATATAAAAGTAAAATGTGTATATACTTGATGAAAATTTATGCAGCAGGCAGAAATAATGAACTAGATGTACATACATGGAGAGATAACATAATAGTAAATTTAAAAAGTTAAAAAAATAGAATGAGGCAATTATGATAAATTAATTATGATACATTAATATAAATTCTAATATATATACTCTGAAACCAAAATCATATTTTTACACATAGAGTGATAGATGGAAAATCCATGCAGGGAAGGTAGTTTGCAAGGGCATCTTTTACATACTTGTCGATTTTTAGCACATAAATCAATTATGGAAAGTATATTAGGAGGACATATATTAAACCCAGTATTGTGGGCACAGTGATGAACATAGGCTATGGAGAGGGAGAGGCATGAAAACAAAAAAAAAAACAACGAAAAAGAAACAATAGAACACAAAACAGTTTTTAAATGGATGTATGTTGATAAAATTTATTCGGTTGTATTAGAGAGCAGATATTACACATTGTGATTTCCAGCATGTATTTAGGTAGGAACTCCAAGAATTTTGAAATTAGTTGCCCAGTGGCACTTTGTTGATATCCACACACTTTTCAAATTCAACAGATTCAAATGATTCTATAATTTCTATCCCTTTAGACATTTCCTATTTTGGTAGTGACATCAATTGTCCAAGGCTATAAATTGTCCTAATCTAAATTCTCTATCTCATCCTCATCTTTTTACATCTGGATTACTATAGCCATCCAATTGCTCTCCAGGATCTTCCTTTCGTCATTCTTTTGTCCTGCCCAGACGGATGACTTTAAAACAGAGTATGACATGTTACTCCTATTGGAGACTAAATTCTATAAAGCAAGGTACTTGATCTGTCTGGCTTACTACTGTATCTCCAGCACCTAAAACAGTGCCAAGTGCAAAATAGACACTCAATTCATATTTATTGGAAGCACAGTTTGCTGGGTAGCTTCTAAAATGTTCCCCCTCCACTTATAATCCCAGCCCCTGGTATTCTCAGCCTTGTATAATCACAACCCTTTGGGTAACTTCCTTCTTAGAATACCTCAATTTTGAGGGGCTATCACTTTCATGATTAGATTATGAGAAACACTGACTTTCATCTTGCTAGCAGTCTCTTCCCTTCCAGCTTTGATGAAGCAAGTTACCACGTTGGAGAGGTAAAGTTTCTGCTCACCAATTCCAACCTATGAGTGGGGTTCCCCACTCCACCAATCAATTCTGCTACACCTGCTGGGAATCTTACAGTTCAACTCAATTCTGACACTATCTACCTGGAGATAGCATCAGATTCCACGGACTAAGGTCTCAGTCCCACAAGACTGCCCTCCACTTCAGATGCCAATCACAAGTCCAGGTTGTTATCTGTAGCTGACTGGCTATAAATCGGAGGTTCCCACCAACACTTCCCTGGATTCCAATAATTTTCTGGAGTGGCTCACAAGACTCAGGAAACCAGATAACTCACTAAATTACCAGTTTATTACAAAGGATATTACAGGATACACACCAACAGGTGGATGAAGAGATACATAGGGTGAGGTTCTGAACAAAGGAGTTTCTGACTTTGTGGAGTTTGGGGCCTCAGCATGGTGGCATGTAGAAGTGTTCTGGTTCACTAACCTGAAGCTCTTTGAGCGCCCTCCTTTGGGAGTTTTTTGGAGGCTTCATTACATAAGCATTAAATCATTGATTAAGTCATTGGCCATTGGTGATTGATGTGACCGCCAGCCCCTCTCTCCACCTTAGAAATCTGGGGGTGGAACTGAAATTTCCAGCCCTCTATTCAAGGTTGGTTCCCCTGGCAATCAGCCTCCCCCTCTTTAAGGGATTTCCCAAAGTTAGCTCATTAACATAAACTCAATTGAGGTTGAAAGGGGCTTGCTATATATAACAAGACACCCATTTCACATTTATGGCTTTGAATCTTTTTAGGAACTGAGGACAAGATATCTAATATAACAAAATATGCTTCCATTGCTCTTATTGCTCAGAAAATTCCAAGGGTTTTGGAAGCTGTGAGCAAGGGACCGTAGATGAAGACCAAATATATGAGAAATATATATTGGTCCTCTAAATGAATTTCTGAACTATTTCCTGGAAATACCAGCTCAAAATAATCTTTATGCCAAAGAGGCATATTTAGGGGTGGTATATCCTGCTCCCCTCCAAGTCCCATGCAGCAAAAACAGAGAGCAGCCTCTGGCCAACAGCCAGCTAGGAAGTTAGGCCTTCAGGCCAAAAATCCAAAAAGGATTTGTATCCTGCAACAACGTGTAATTAATCTTGGAAGCAGATCCTCAATAAACATAGTGAATGAAAAACACAATGAATGAAATAATTCATTATTTCCCCCTAACGTTCAGCATTCCTTTTGTTATATTTTCTCTGGATATTTTACCCAAAGGACATTAATTCTATTAGATAATAAAATAGTGCTTAGTTGCTTGTTAGAGTGACAACTTCTGCACAGCTGCCACCCTCTCTCCATTCTGTCCCTAATGAAATAGAAGAAAAATTAAACCTATAGTGCTTTTCATATAATATTATTAAATGTGAAAAGGGACACACTTCACAAAAGCAGTGTATAAATTATAAAATGTCATCTTACAATTGCCTCTGATGTTGAAGAGTTTTTGTATATGTTGTGGATGATGGATGGTAATACTTAAAAATATATAAAATACTTCCTTATTGTAATACAACAGGTTTGTAATAATCTTGATTTACTATCCTTTGAGATTGTAATGACATAGCATTAATAGGAAATAACTTTGAAATATATTTTACTCATTATGATTTTACACTCTATTTTTTAACTCTGTCTCAGATCAACTGATATTTTGTTTCACTGCTTGAATATCTCTAAGCAGAAATGTTTTTGTTTGCTAATAAAAAAATTTGGATAAAGTTTTCAAAGGGACATATTTATTTTCCAGATAGTCCAAATTACTATTCCTCAGAGAATTTTTCTCAGTCTCAGTTCCTCAACTGCCAATCAGTGAATAAATCAACACAAATACTTTGGACTAATTTATGAGTGTTGTGTTCAATAAAAGTCAGACACCTTTCATTTATTGAATGCCCTTTGCGTTCTGAAACTAGTGTCTTATGGTTGCTCTCATATGGTGACTTATAGAAAAACTTGAAAAAGAAATACCAAATGAAAGTAAAATTCCGTTTGGAAAATGAACTACAAAACAATTTTTAAATGCAAAAAATGACTTTGAGAAATTCAAACAAAAAGAATCTAGTGTAACTAGAGGTATTATTCTTACTAATTCAAACAATGCAGAATATCTTTAAGCTAAGCTGTGGTCTCCATATTAGTAAATGTAAGCAGTTTAACATCATTTATATTAAAAACAAATGAGACGAGTTTATTTGGATGAAACTTTTTATATTAAAAGAGAGTTTTTGCTTGAACTGAGCTTAGGAGTGTTGTTTCTCCAAATAAATTTCTCCTCACAGAACACAGCTATGTGACACAACTATTTAAAAAAAATCAAGAGTTTAAAACATTAACTCACTATTTTGAATTTTCATTTTCATAAGGAAAAGACATTATTTTACTTGGGAAATTCGTGCCAAGCAAGGGCTCGTTCTGCTCACCTCAAGACAAAGGCCAATCTGTCATGAGGCAAGGCAGTGGAGAGAAAGAACTTTATTAAGCAATAAGCTAGCTGATAAGAAGATGATGGGCTGTCATCCTAAAAAAACATCTTAAGAGGTTACAGAATCTTTAGGTGGTTATATAGGGCCAGTGGGCTATAGAGGAGGGGTCAGGGATATTGACCACCTGGCATTGCAGCCTGGGAGTCACCATACCAGGCCTTTTAGCTGCCCTCAATGATGGATACCAGTATAGAATTTCTGTCCAAAGGTCATCACATTCCTAAGGAACTCAAAAGAATAAAGTTTTCTCCTTTTCGAAGCTGGGAGGTATATACATAAGCGGGAGTCTGAAGACCTAAAGGGCATGCATATTTCCCAGAAGATGGTTATCAATTTATCTAGAGTATGAGCAGGCGCAAGCATTCTCTACGGGAGAAGAGAAGCAAAGGTTAGAGAGAGTTAGAAAATGGCTTCCCTTAAGCCTTAAGCCAAATCTGGTCTAGACTATAACAAAATATTTTTTCTGTTTATTAGTATTTGACTTAAAGAACAAAGAAAATTTAATATTAAAAAATTTTAGACTCTCTGGTTCTAAATATTCAGCCTTAAGTATCCTGTCTAAACACCATATATAATGCTTGAACACTTTCAATATCTCCAACAAATAATCATCCATATTTTTATTAAAGACTTTAGGGATAGATATCTAACCTTCATTTTGGGACAGTTCAGTCATGTTTGGATAATTCTGTTGGCAAAAGATTACAGTTTATAGTCCTCTGTAGCTTCCCCCATTAATTCTTGTTCTGTCCTACGAATTCTTACATAGAAATGAATAAAGTACCTTCCATATGATAGCCTTTAGTGTAAATGCATACTACTATAAAATGCACACTACTATGAAACACCCCTAGTTTAACTGTCTCTACTTTTTTGAGCTATGCTGTGTAGCATTTAGCTTTCATTTTGTCTTATATTCATTTTCATTCGTATTTTTTACAGTCTTTTAGAAATGTGCTTACTATAACTGAATGCAGTTTTCTAAATCAAGGGAACTTACAATAGTGTGCTTACGTAAGTCTCCATGAACTACCTGAAATTATGTGCAAAATATTTTCATAACATTTCTTCTGGGATTGAAGTGTATCATTTTCATCAGATTTCAGAAACATCAGAAGACCCTCAAAATCTGACTAATTTATAAGACAGTAACCACTACCTTTTAGATAGTCTACTAGCAAAAAGAAAAAAGGATAAATATGAACCTGTTTGCTTTCTTGGATCTTACATTAACAACAAAATATACATTTTTTAAAGAAAGTTAGACTGTGTAAAATGATATCTATATATATAGCCAATCCTCATTATCAACAGGGTCTGTATTTGCACATTCACCTGCTGGCTAAAACTTATCTGTAACCCCAAATCTATACTCATGGTGCTTTCACTGCATGTCATTCATGCATGTACCCACACCAGCAAAAATTGGCATCACCCAATCTACAAGTTCCCAGCTGAGGTTCAACAAGGTGACACTCTGCCTTATTATTTCAGTTCTCATATTGTAAACAAGTATCCTTTTCATGGTATATTTAATGCCACACTTTTCACATTTTTTTGCTTTTTTTGTTGGTGATTTCACTTTTTTAAAATGAGCCCTAAGCATAGTGCTAAAGGGCAGTCTAGTGTTCTTAATCAAAAGAAGGCTGTGGTGGGCTTTACAGAGAAAATATTTATTGGATTGGCTTTATTGAGGCATGAGTTATAGTGCTATTGGCTGTGATTTTAATGTAAAAGGGTCAATAGCATATTATATATAATAATAAAGAATTAATAATAATATCAGCTGTCTTTAAACAGAAACACACATAAAACAAGTTTATGTATTGATAATCGATGAAACTGTGACCCTAAGTTCACAGGAACCCAACCCATCTGTATTTTGTCTAGGAGCAATGGTTTAACATCCCTAATTTAGTGTTTCTGGCCACTTTATAGAACATTACTACTGACTACCATGAGTAACTAGAATTGGCTGTATATACATATATACTTACAATAAAATGAAGTAGGTTTACAAATTTATCGCACATCATTTTATCTCTTTTTTCAGTGATTGCTGTTTTGAAACTAAATGTAAAACCTTGATACTATTCTGTTAAATTTTAGTCCATTCTTCCAGTCTATCAAAAGCTTTTTAGTACAGAGTATTAACTCTTCATGTATATTTCTCCAACTGATTAAAAATGCATCTTAGACTTGGGGCCATGTTTTCTGGTAATGTCTAAAATGATATCATTAAGAATATTGTCAGTTTGTCTGAAGGACTAAGAAATCACTTAATTCAAAAAATATTTTTTGAAATTTGATTTCAAAGTATTTTGCCATTTACTTTTGAAGTTATAAAGATAAAGCCAGGAGTTTTATTTATCAAAGAGTTTTCAGTCAAGTTTGGTGAACTTGGCAGGATGAGATGTGTTATTGTTTAATGGAAAAAGAGTAAACATTTTATAGTGAGAAAACTGAAGTTCAAGCGCTGGTTCTGTAACTTATGAGGTACATGATTTTGGTCAAATTAATTTATTGTTTGTGAGCTTTAGGTTCTTCAGCTATAAAATGAACATCATAATATCTGTCTAACAATTACATTCGAGATTAAATGAGCTCATAAGTTTGTAAAGTAGTAGCAAAATTTACTATTGCTTTTACAAAGGCCAGCGCACAACTATCTTCATTACATAAAAAATAGCATGAGTGTTTTAAGAAGAACATGTAATTTTGTTTCAACATCAGATGGCTTATGTCTGCTTAGATAATTATAAATGGCTAAATCCGTGATATCTCTATCATTGCAGATAACATAGAAGGTATAAATTTGATAGGTGAGATAAAAACACGAGTTTTATTTTGTGCACAGAGAGCAGTTTCTCTACAAAGGATAGGAAAGTAGTAGAATAGTAGGTTAAACAGAGCCTCATTTTGAACATTATGGATGTTATATAGGCCTTTGTTGATAATTTTGTAGTCCCTAAAGAGAGATCATAGATTTGTAAGTTGAGTTACGTGAAAATAAATCTAAGTGTGTAGGATGTACTGAAATGAGGAGATGCTGAAGGATGGGAGGCCAATTATATATTAGTTCAAGGATGAGGTAACTTTAGAATAAATTAAGATGGTAGTAACTTGAATGAAAATGAAATAAAAAAAGAACACAGAAGAATTTTGGTTAAAATTTTTGAAATTTGATCTTCAAATTATAGTACTAATGCATGTGTATTTTAACAATTGAAATATAATGCGAAATGTAGAAATGCAAAGCTAATCATCTCTTGTTCCTTTCTCAAAACATACACATACACACACAAAACACTCTCTCTTATGACCTAAATTTTAACCACCTGGTGTGTATTTTTATATTCTGTAGTCTCTACTTGAGTAAAAATATACAGCACGTGTTTCTGTATGTTAAGGATTATTTGTCTTTTCCAAAAAAGAATCATACTATATGTGTTGATGTTTCAGATGACTTCTTTAGAACTTGGCAATTGATTTGATGATTGATGATGATTTAAGAGAGGAAAAGAAATCAAGGATAATATAAATTTCCAGCATAGGTAGCTAAACAATAGATCCTTGCAAAGAATAGGAAAAGTGGGAAAAAGAAGGACTTCTTGGTATTGAGGAGTAAACAACTAAAGTATCATTTCAGTATTTTATACGGAAATAGATTACTCAATTAATCTGATGGACATATTAAGATTAGTTTCTTCGTATTTATGTCTTCAGAAAAACCAGTCCAAGAGAGTTCTCCTCTTTCCCATGGTCTCTTCATTTATTTCATTTATTCAATTTTTATCTAGCATTTGTTATATTAAAGATAAATTCTTTGCCCTCTTTGCCTTCATGGGGCTTGCATTCTCTTGGTGAGACACAGAAAACATACAAATAAACAAAAAGCAATCAAACAAATATATAGAAAAATTATTTTCAAAGATAACATATGAGGATTATTAAACAGGGAGATACAAAACCTAGTGAATAGGAACAGACAGGAGAGGTGACATTTGAGATGAAATCTAAGTCATTTAATGGGAGCCAGTCTTCTCGTACATGGTTCTGATAGAAGTTCCTGTTATATATATATACATATATATATATATGTAAGCAGTTTGACATCCTTTATGTTAAAAACAAATGAGAGGAGTTTATTTGGATGAAACTTTTTATATTCAAAGAGAGTTTTCACATGAACTGAGCTTAGGAGTGTTGTTTCTCCTATATATGTATAAATATATATATTCTAATATATATTGTATACGTCATATATTATATATAATTCTAATATATATATATACCTGAACTGCTGTAGCAAATTACTGCAAACTTGGTGTCTTACAACAACAGAAAGTTGTTCTCTCACAGTTCTGGAGGCCAAAATCTGTCAGGACCATGCTCTCTCTGGGGATTCTGTGGGAGAATCTATTTCTTGCCTCTCAGTTTCTGATGGTTCCAGGTGTTCCTTAACTTGTAGGTGCATCCCTCCAATCTCTGCCTCTGTGGTCATGTTACCTCCTACTCTTATCTGTCAATCTCCCTCTGCCTCACACTTATAAGGATGCTTCTCATTGGATTTAGTGCCCACCTGGATAATCCAGGTAATGCACCTCCTTTCAAAATATTTGATATCAGAATCACATATTTTGCCATATTAGGTGATAATCACTCTTCACCATATAAGATAATTTTCACAGGTTTTGTGAATTAGGACATGGACATATATTTTTGGTGGCTGCCATATATACAGCCTACTACAACTTATATACTGTATTAATGCACCATAATAATATATACATGCCTGTCTTTTAATTGTGAATTTTTTTTCTGTTTTTCTAATTTCTATAGCAATGATCACAAAATAGGCACGTATATAAATAGGCATTTGATTAACCTAGTACTCCTTTAGAAAATCAATGCATGTTTCAGGAAGTTGAGTGAGAATGAGGAAAGAGCAAAGAAGAAAAACATACAGAGGGAAGTGGAGGAGGGTCAGCATTACATCTGAGTTAAACTTTACCTTCAAAAATCTGTGATTTGGGTTAGAGTCTGATAGCAAGTGAACATTATCATTTTTATGTGTAAAAAGTATTATATATTTATTTCTTCTCATGAATATTTTACCTTATAGTTATTTCTATCTCTTATATAATTCATAAAATATGTCATTTATCACTTAATGATGGAGATACATTCTGAGAAATGCTTCGTTTGGCAGTTTTGTTGTGCAAACATCCTCGAATGTACTTACACAAACCTAGATGGTATAGACTACTACACACCTAGGCTATATGGTACTAATCTTATGGGACCACCATCGTATATGTGATTTGTTGTTGACCCAAATGTTGTTATGCAGTGCATGACTGTATTTTATACTATAATTTCCTCCTTTTTATTTTACGGTAAAATGGTAAAATAAAGGATTAACAGGAGAAACTCCTAAGGAGCATCAAAGACATCAGTCTGTATTATGAGCCTTCATTTTCTATGATATAAAAAAGTAGTTTAATAAAACTGTCTGCTACATAACAGACATTTCATATGTGCTGTGAATAAATAAGTAGCTGAAGTACTGAATTGAAGTAGCTAGCTGCTAATTCATGGCTAGTATAAGAAAAGGGAAAGAGCTCAAGATTGAGGAGTAGAACAGTACAGCATAACAGCATTCTTTTTCTTTCCAGACAAATTTAATAAGAATTATATTCAGTAAAAAAAGTGATAGAGAACATTCTTATCTCAGGTGTATGTTGCCTATTAGGAAGCGATGGGCTATATAACAATTGTGGCTATAACTTAAAACATTTTAATTCATTTGAAATCAAACTTTCTTTGGTCTAAATTAAATTATACCTCTTTAATTCGAATTTCTATCATATATTGGCATGGATATTTATTCAAAAGCTGCCGTTTTACTTAACTAAACGAAAAAGAAAGACTGATTTTTAATTTCTTGTTATGTTTGTAGTTAATTATTCAGCTACACTGATTGAAGAAGAATTAAAGTTAATAATATGGAAAGCACTAATTTCTGGGAATATGTGAAAATGATAGGAAATGACTAATACAAGTAATAAAACTTAAGCAATCATGGCTTTCAGTTTATTTTTAAGAATTTGTAGTCCATAGGGGGGCAAACCCTCTATTCGTTAAAGATGTTCAGCCACAATTTTAGCTGGATTTTAGGCATCAAGGTTATTTGGAAAATTTGTTGAAGTAATAATGAATGTTGTTGTTTATAAGACTCTGAGGACTGCTATGGGCTTATAGAGAATCCTTTTGGGTACTAGGCGTTATTACATTTCAGTGGTGTTATTAAAAAAAAAGAGGAGGGGGAGAGCAACTTATACATTTTTAACATTTTCATCAGAATTGTTCTAAACTTTATAGCACATATGTCAGAGGATCATGAAGAAGGAAGCTAACATTTCTGATGGGGATATGAATCATATCACACAATATCTTTATTTCAAATACTTATAATTAGGATAACAGTAGAAGGAAGTAGATATGACAGATACTTCTAAAAGCTCTGCTTTAAAATTTATGAATCTCATTTGGATACAGACATCTAGTCAATCATGCATCTCTGGGGTTTTCTCAACTCTTGCTAACAGAGAGGTAAGACAATTATGCGTCACATTTCATACATTCATTATACAAAAGCTACATATGCCATAATGTAAGTTAATATTTCCAAATATTGTTCAAGGTATAAAAACGTTTAAGACTAGGATGTAGTGGTCTATTAATATATCCCTGATTTATGCAAAATAAAAACGTACACTGCCTATCAATAATTAGTTATCAAAAGAGGCACAGTAGGGAGACTGAGAGGAAGAAAACAAAGTAGAAAAATTGTTAAAATTATGTCCACACAAAAACCAGCATGCAAATGTTTATAGAAACATCATTCATAATAACTAAAAGGTGGAAACAACCCAAAGGTCCATCAACTGATGAATGGCTAAAAATGTCGTGTATCTATCTATACAATAGAATATTTTTCAACTACTAAAAGGAATGAAATACTGATAAATGCTACAACATGGATGAACTTTGAAAACATTATTCTAAATGAAAGAGGTCAGTCTCAAAAAGCCATATACTATTTTATTCCATTCAAATGAAATATCCAGAATAGGTAATCTACAGAGACAGAAACTAGCGATTGCTTATGGCTGGGGAGGTGGGGTGGGAGAATAATGGGTGATAGCTTAAGGGTAAACAGTTTCTGAGGTGATAAGGATGTTCCAAAAAATTGACTGTGGTTATGGTTGCACATATCTGTGGAATACTAATGACCACTAATTGTGTACTTCCAATTGGTGAATTGTATGGAATATGACTTATATGTCAATAAAGCTGTAAAAAAAATAAAAATAGCATGGAGAGTACCCTTATACTCCACAATAAGTTTCCCTTTTATTAACATCTTACATTAGTATGGTACAATTGTCAAAATTAATGTATATGTATAATAATACATTATTATTTACTAGTGTCCACATTTATTCAAATTTCCTGAATACCCTTTTTCTGTTCCAAGATCCCATCTGTGATACCACCTTACATTTAGTACTCGTGTCTCCTTGGACTCCTCTTGGTTGAGACAGTTTTTCAGACATTTCTTATTTGATGACTTTGAATTCTGGCCAAATATTTTATAGACAGCCATTCTTTGGAACTTGTTTGATGTTTTTCTCATGATTACACTGAGGTCGTGTGTTTTTGGAAGAGATCGCAAAAGTAAAGTGCCATTTTCATCATATTAGTGGAGAGCACATACTATCATTATGACTTATCGCTGTTGATGTTAACAGAAATCACCTGGCTTGAGGGAATGTCTGTCAGGTTTCTCCACCATAAAGTCACTAATTTTCTCCTTTTCTCCTTTATTATTGAAAGGAAATCACTGTACATACCTCACACTTAAGAAATAGAGGAAGAGCTATGAGCCATCTCATTAAGGGTGAAGTATATGCATAAATTATTTCCAATTCTTTTGTGTAAGAGATTTATTTATTTAGTCATTTATTTATTCAATCTGTTTATGTCAATATGGACTCATAGATATTTATTTTATATGTTGCATTGTGATTCTATACTGCCTTATTAATTTTGTTGCTAAATTACTGCAAATTTGGGAGATCTTTCAAGTTTATTCCTGTGTCCCTTTTACATACCCTCATCAGTGTGAGTTTTCCTTTTCTTTTTCTACTTTCCCCCTAACCAGTACTTTCATCCCATCTCACAATACAAGGTGCTGTGTGCTCATTTTGTATATTTCCTACCCTAGTCCTAGAATCAATCATTTATTCAATGATCCCTGGTTTATTTGACTGGAAAATCATGTTAGAAATCAAAATCTGGGTACTAGGTATACTTGTGGCTTCTGGAATATTTTTACATCTATGCTCTTTTAGATGACAGTTTATTCTCTTATTGAAGAATATCTTCGTTGCTTCCATTTTCTGATGATTATAAATAAAGTTGCTATAAACATTCATACACAGATTTTTTTGTGGGCATAAGTTTTCAAATTAGTTTGCAAATTCCTAGAGTGCATTGCTGGATCATATGATGAGATGATGTTTAATTTTGTAAGAAACTGTCAAACTGCCATCGAAAGTGGCTGTATCATCTTTATTCCAACCAGCAACTGATGAAAGTTCCTGTTGCCCGACAGCATTAGTACATATTGCCAATTTTGTTTTTTGCTTAAATATTAGCCATTGTAAAATGTACCTTTGAGAAAATCATTGTTGTTTTTCTTTTTTTTTTTAAGATTTTATTTTTTCCTTTTTCTCCCCAAAGCCCCCCGGTACATAGTTGTGTATTCTTCGTTGTGGGTTCTTCTAGTTGTGGCATGTGGGACGCTGCCTCAACGTGGTCTGATGAGCAGTGCCATGTCCGCGCCCAGGATTCGAACTAACGAAACACTGGGCCGCCTGCAGCGGAGCGCGCGAACTTAACCACTCAGCCACGGGGCCAGCCCGAAAATCATTGTTGTTTTAATATGCAATTCCATAAAGACAAATTATGTTGAGCACATTTACCATCTGTATGTCTTCTTTAGTGAGGTGTCTGTTCAGATACTTGCCCATTTTAATTGGATTTTTGTTTTCTGATTTTGAATTTTAAGAAGATTTTCTATATTTTGGACACAAGTCTTTTATCAGATACATACTTTGCAAATACTTTCTCCCAGTGTGTGATTTATCTTTTTATTATATTAACAAAGTCTTTTATAGAAAATGGGTTTTTAATTTTCACAGAATCTTTCTTTTCCTTTCGTGGATATTGCTTTTGGTGTCATATTTGAAAACTCATTACCAAACCCAAGAGTAGGTAGATATTCTCCTAAATTATCTTCTAGAAGTTTAATAGTTTTGCATTTTTCATTTTGGTCTGTGATCCATTTTGAGTCATTTTTTTTTGTATCATGTGAAGGTCTAGATTAATTTTTTGCTTATGGATGACCAATTGTTCCAGGGCCATGGTTTGGAAAGATTATCCTTTATTGATTTGCCTTTGATTCTTTGTCAGACATCGGTTGACTATATTTGTTTGGGTCTATTTCTGGGATCTATATTCTGTTCCATTGCGTGTTGTCCTTTCACCAGTATCACACTCCCTTACTTAATATAGCCTTGTACAAAGTTTGAAATTGAGTAGTATGAGTCCTATAACTTTGCTCTTCTTTTGTCAATATGTTGACTCTTTCAGGTATTTTGACTCTCATATAAATTTCAAATCAGTTTGCTGATAGCTACTAATAGTTTTCTGAGATTTTGTTCAGTGGGATAATGAATCCTTAGATAAAGTTGGGAAAAATTGACATCTTAACCTTCGATGTCTTTTAATCAATGATTGAAGAATCTCTGTACATTTATTTAAATATTTTAAACAGTCTTTTTCATTGTTGTTTTGCAACCTTCCACATACAGATTTTTTCAATATATCTTGTTATATTTTTGCCTAAGAGTTTCATTTTTTTGATGCCATTCTAAATCATATTTTTAATTACAAATTCTGTTCCAGTTGCTTATTGTTTCTGTATAGGAAAAAATTGACATCTGCATATTACTATTGTATGCAGCAACCTTGTATAACTCACTTAAGTGTTTCAGGAGGTGTTTTTTTTTTTTTGTCTATCCTATATTATTTTCTATAAACAATCATTTCATCTGCAAATAAAGACAGTTTTATTTCTTTTTCTCCATTATGTAAACTTCTATTCCCTTTTTTTGGTGTTATTGCACAAGTTAGGACTTCCACTATGATGTTGAATAGGAGTGGTGAGAGAGAATATTCTTGTCTTCTTTCAATTTTAGGAAGAATGTGATTTATGTTTTTTCATTAAGTATGATGCTAGCTGTAGGTCTTTTTGTAGACATTCCTGTTAAAACTGAGGAAGGTCCTCTTGATTTTTAGTTTTCTGAGAAGTTTCATGACTGGTTGTTGGATCTTGTCAAATACTTTTCCTACATCAGTTGATATGATCACGATTTAGTCTGTTAGTCTTCTTTAGTTTGTTGATGTTGTGGGTTACAATGATTCCTCTTCAAATGTTGAGCCAGCCTTCCATATCTGGAATGGAATGCAAGGATTCTACAATACTGGAATAAATCTGACTCGATCAAGGTTTATAATTCTTTTTAAATATTGTTGTACTCAATTTGCCAACATTTTGTGAAGATGTTTGTATCTATCTTTAGATATTGGTCCGCAGTTTTCCTTCAAATAAGGTCTTTATGTGGTTTTGTTATTAAGGTAACGTATGGAATAAGTTAGGAAATGTTCCCTCTGTTTCTATGTATTGGAGAAGATTGTGGAGAATTAGAATCATTTCTTTCTCAAATGATTAGTAGAATTCACCAGTGAAATCATAATAAACTGGTGCTTACTGTTTTGAAAGGCTATTAATTATTGATTCAATTCACTTAATAGATGTTACACCATTCAGGTTATGTCTTTCTCCTTGTGTGAGTTTGGCAGTTTTGCCTTTCAAATTATTGTCCCTTTTCATCTAACTTACCGAATTTGTAGGTATAGAGTTGTTTGCAGCATCCTTTCTTATCCTTTTAATATCCGTGAAATAAGTAATGTCTCTTCCATTTCTGAAATTTATCATTTGTATCTTCTCTCTTTCTTTCTTTGTTATCCTGTCTAGAAATGTATCTATTTAGAAAGAAACAGCTTTTGGTTTTGTTCACATTCTCTATTTTTCTGTTTTCAGTTTTGTTGATTTCTAATCTAATGTTTATTATTTCTTTTGTTATGCTTTCTTAAGCCTTAACTTGCTCTTCTTTTTTAGTTTCCTAAAGTGGAATCTAGGTTATTGATTTCAGATCTTTCTTTTTTTCTAAAAATTCATTATGTTCTGTAAATGTCCTTCTACACACTGTTTCACAGCATTCCACACATTTTGATAAGTTGTATTTTCATTTTCATTTAGTCCATAATATTTTAAAATTTCTCTTAAGAGTTTAACTTTGTATTATTTAGAAATATGTTGTTTAATTTTCAAATATCTGGAATTTTTCTGGCTCTTTTTATGTTATTGATTTTTCATTTAATTCCATTATGGTCTAAGAACAAATTTTACATGATTTTTATCCTATTAAAATGGTTAAGGTGCATTTTATGACGCAGAATATGGTTAATCTTGGTGAATGTTCTATGCAAGCCAGAGAAGAGTGGGTATTCTTCTGGGGTTGGATGAAGTTTTCTATGAAATTGGTTGGTGGTATTGTTCAGGTCAACTATATTCTTACTGACTTTCTGCCTATTTGACCTATCAGTTACTAACTTGGACTGTTGAAGCCCCCAAATGTAATAGTAGATTTATTTACTTCTTTGTTCAGTTCTGTTAGTTTTGCCTCATATATTTTGACATTGGTAGGTGCATACGCATTTAGGATTGTTTTATAGTGTTGCAGAATGGATCCATTAATCTTAATATAACTCTTCTCTTTATCTGTGATAACTTTTATTGATCTGAAGTCTGCTTTGTTTGAAAATAATATAGCTCCTCTATCTTTGTTTTGATTAGTGCTAGCATGATATATCTCTTTTCGTCCTTTTGCTTTTAAGGTACTAAAATATTTATATTCAAAGTGAGTTTCTTTTAGACAACATTCAATTTGGTCTTTTTTAAAATTTATTCTGTCTGTCTTTGTCTTTTAATTGGGGCATGTAGACTATTCACATTTGAAGTGGTTATTTACATAGTTAGATTTAATATCTACCATGTCTAGAACTGTTTTCTATTTGTCAGTCTCCTTTATCTTCCTTCTCTGATATAATATTTTATATAAATCATCTTTTAGTGTATCAGGTATGCTTTAACATTTTTATTGTTTGTCCTGTTACAATATACATTTATGACTAACCTTCATCCACTTTAAAATAAAAAACTATTTTGCTTTAAGTTCAGCTTAGGTACCTTTTAACATTGTATTTCTAATTCCTTCCTTCATTCTTTGTGACATTGCTGTCATTCATTTCACTTATCCATATGCTATAATCACCTAATACATTGCTACTATTATTACCTTGAACAGTTACCTCTCAGATCGATTAAGAATGAGAAAAATAAAATATTTTATTTTACTTTTTTATTCCTTCCCTGTTTATCTTCCTTTTTAAATGTAGATCCAAGGTTCTAACTTGTCTAGTTTTCCTTTTGCCTGAGGAAAATCATTGAATATTTCTTGAAGGGCAGATCTGATGGTGATGAATTTCCTCAGAATTTATACTACTGAAATTGTCTTTACTTCTTTTTTGCTTATGAAGGATAAATTTGCTGGATATAGAAATCTAATTTCTTTGAAATTTTAAATATTCTAGTTTTCTTTCAAACCATTTCAACTTTATTCTCTTCATTCTTGCATGGATTCTGACTGAGTAGTCCACTGTGGTTTGTTTCTTTGTTCCCCTATTAGTAAGACGTTTTTCCCTCCTTTACCTTCTTTAAGATTTTCTCTTTATCTTAGGCTTTTCTAAAGCTTCAGTATGATAAGACCATAAGTAGATTTTAGTGTATTTTTAAATGTTTTTTTCTTTGATGACCTTCTTGCATCTGCCTTTTCTTGTCTATTATTAATTTTTCAAAGTTCTTGGCCATTATTAATTCAACTATTTCTTCTGCTCCATTATCTCTTTCTTTCTCCTGCTATTACAATTACATGCATGTTATAACTTTTGAAATTGCCCCACAGCTCTTGTATTATAGTACAGCTTTATAATAAGCTAAAAAGCTAACATGAAAATGGGAAACAGTTTTCAATAGTTGCTTCATAAAAGTGACCTATGAATGACCAATAAGCACACAAAAAAAGATTAGCATTATTACTCATTAGGGAAATGCAAATTAAATCCATAGTTATATTCCCCTTTGAATCCATTAAAATAATTGAAGTTAAAAAGAGTGACGATACGGGTTTTTTTTTTTTTTTTTTTTTTTTGGGAAAGATTAGCCCTGAGCTAAAATCTGCTAACAATCCTCCTCTTTTGCTGAGGAAGACTGGCCTTGGCCTAACATTCGTGCCCATATTCCTCTATTTTATATGTGGGACGCCTGCCACAGCATGGCTTGAGAACCAGTGCATAAGTCCACACCTGGGATCTGAACCAGGAACCCCAGGTTGCTGAAGCGGAATGTGCGAACCTAACCACTGTCCCACTGGGCCGGCCCCAATATCACGTTTTAATGATGAGTTTGAACAAGTGAAACTCTCATATATCACTGCTGGGAATACAAAATAGTAAAACTACTTCGGAAGATATCACGGCACTATCTTGTAATGTTAGACATATTCTTCTCATAAGACTCAACAATTCCACTTCTAGGTAACTACCCAATGAAAATTAACATATGTGCCCACATATACATGTTCATATGGATGTTCATAGCAGCATTATTCATTAAAAACTTGAGGCAAATTAAATGACCGTTAATCAGAAAATCAATAATCAATAATAATAATCACCAATAATTACTACTAATCAATAATAATAATGGATTTTGGTATATCCATATTATGGAATACTACTTGGAAGTAACAAGGCATATACATTATAACATTAATATACAAAATATAGGTAAATCACAAAACATTATGCTAATTACAAGAACTCAAACACAAAGATCATGTATGAATTTATTCTTTTAAATTATACTAATGAAAAATTCTACTGAAATAAAGCAGATCAGTGGTTGCCCGAGTTTGAAGGCTAGAGATGGATTGATCACAATATGGCAGAAGGAAATCTTTTACGCTTAGGGAATTGTCCTAGGTCCTGATTTTAGTAGTCGTCATGCAATTACCAAGATTTATCAAACTATACACTTAAACTAGGTGAATTTGATTCTATAAAATAATACCATAAGAAGGATAAAGGGGAAACATTGTCCATTATAGTCCATGAATGTGTGAAGAGGAATTGCTGTTGGATGTCTTTGGGGGCACATGAATTCTTCCTTTGGACAAGTAGAAACATTTATTTCCATTTACTGCAGCAGGTGTCTTGTTTTATGAAAAGAATTTTGATTCCAGAGTTCAAAATATCCCTCATTTTGTGCCACCATTGGCAATCTAGTTTCACCTACTTTGTGGGTTAGAATTATTCAGCCCGTAACAAGCTTCATCTTTCCCCAAAGGCTGGAAAATTTGGCTAAAGTAGTACTTTGTATTGCATTTAATTTGAGAAGAACAATGACAAACAAACCCCCCCCCCAAAACCACCCCAAAATAAAAAAAACCCAAATTTTAGTGGCAGGTATAACTCAATATATGTCTCTTATTGTCCTAGATTTTTGTTTACTTACAATAAAACAATAACCAAAAGATAAAATAAAAAGTAATAAAACAAAATAAAAACAAAAAATAAAAAGAACCATTTGGCTCTAAGAGCAAAGCTAGATCCTATTTGGTAGATACTAAATCACGTATGCAACGTAGAAACTTTTGGGGACTGCCTCAAAGAAAGCTGAGTAATTTCAATAGTAAAAGTGTTCCTGGTATTTTTTTTACTTTAAGTATTTGATCAAATTTATCATAGAATAATAACTCTAAAAGTAAGAATTGAAGATTGCCAATGACAGTTACATTTAAAGGTATATAAACAAGTTGTTATTGTTTCAAGGATTCCTTCAATAATATATCTATGACTGAAAATCTTGATTTTTGCTTTGAGTTGTTCTATTAGTATAATTTGTTCCCTCTATTTTATCCTTATAACAGTATTTTAACTTTATGGTATATTCCTAGTACTACTTCTTTGCACTCAAACACATCATGCTCCTCCCCAATCCCTGATCCCTGGTGACCTCTAATCTGCTCTCCATCTAAATAATTTTATTCATTTGAAGAATGCTATAGAAATTCAATCATATAATATGTAGCCTTTTGAGATTCTCTTTTCTTCACTCAGCATAATCTCCTTGAGATTCATTCAAGTCATTGTATGTATCAATAGTTGGTTCTTTTTTACTTCTGTGTAGTATTCCACATTATGAGTCTATTGCAGTTTGTTTAACCATTCACTCATTGAAGGGCATCTGGGACGTTTCCAGTTTTTGGCTATTACAAATAAAGCTGCTATAAACATTCGTGTCATCTTATTGTCCAAACATCAGCCAACTCTTTTGGTAAATAAATTTTTTTGAAAGGTGGCTACAGTCATTAATTTACCTATTGTTTATGATTGTTTGCATTTTACAAATCTGTCTGTGGCAGAATTAAATCATTGTGACAGATACTGTATGACTTGCAAGTTTTGAATACTTACCATTGGACTTTAAGAAAAACTGCCAACTTCTGATTGAAAGAACAGAAAAAAGAAAAGATGCATTCGTTAATTTAATTAAACCCATGTCCTTCACTTTAAGGAAGTGATTTTTCTATAGACCAGTGTTCAGTTCTAGAGATTAGGGTTCAGTTACAGTTTGTGGGACAAATCTGGCCTGTGGAGTAGTTTTTTTTCTTTTTTACATGGACCTTGAATTAAGAATATTTTTACTTTTTAAAAATATTTTAGAAAATAAAAAAGGAAAAGAAACAAAAACAGTAAAGAAAGGAAGGGAAGAAAGAAAGAGAAAAGGAAAGGAGGAAGGAAGGAATGTAGAAAGAAGGAATGTAGAAAGAAATATGACAGAGACTTCATATGGCCCTCAAAACCTAAAGTATTTACTATCTGGCCCACCACAGAAAAAGTTTACCGACTGCAAAGACCTCAGATATCTCTACTGGAAAGGAAGAAATTGAATGACATTTATGATAAATTTAGAAATCTGAGCTATAAAAGAAGAAGACTGGAGAGAGAAATGGAGATGAGAAAGACAAGTCTCATGGAGATACATCAAGAAGTCTCCATTTTTAGTTGAAGAAGCAATTTTGAAGAGTTAAATGACTTGTTCAATATTATACAATGTGTGAGAAACAAAGTTATGAGGCAAACTAGGTTATCTGATCAGATATCTCTAGCTCCTTCCAGTAAAACAGAATTCCTCTCTATGGGACTATCTCTTAGAATTTGTTATTTATTCATTACCACAGTAGTAAGGAAAAAAGGTGGCTAAGATAAGCACAATAGATAGAACAAACTACTACTTTATAAAGTAACCCAAAGGAAATAGCATAAACATATACCCACATACCAAAAACATACTTACATACAATTCAATGGTCTTATGTCTCATTTATGTCATCTTGGAGCCAAATGCTTTTTTGGAAATCAGAAATCTAACTGAATTTTTCTTATACTGCTTTTAGAGTATTTTTCCCCTACACTGTTAACTTATAAATTCCAAATGCACTCATTAAAACTTCCCTTTAAAAAATATATTAATTTTTTTATTGTATTTTTTGTTGTGGTTGCTTGACAGCTTTACTTCATGTTTATTAACTTGCTTCTTACAGTGTTTCTAGAATGTCGCTGGAGAAGTTTTAAAATGTTTTATAATTTTACTGTAAAAAATACTTTACCATTCAGCTATCTAGCGTAGTGGTATTTAACATAGCCAGAACTATCCGGATAACGCACTGCTTCAATTGCCCAGATATACCTTAAGAACAAAGATCATAACTTTTTGGTGGCCAAGGCACTGAATATTTGAAGAAAATGTCAGTTGTCATTTTAATCTTAAAGTTTTATTTTTGTAGTCACTAAAGGAGAAACGTTCTATCAGCAAGTTTCTTCATCACCATTTTATTTTAATATTAAATTTCATCTCATCTGTTTTTATATTATAAAATATCATTGTTTGAGAAATAATATATTCTGTTATGCATGATTAAATTATTTACTATGGTGCCTAGACTATCTCGATCAGATTTCAGATACATGTGAAAGTTAAACTTAGGCAAGCTTTCCTGATAAATAGGGGGGAAGTGAAAGCTGTCAAAGAATCGTAATGAGGGTTAAAGGAATAAAATATTTTAGAAATTAGGGGTCTACGTGTAGAACTTTTTTTTTTTGAGGAAGATTGGCCCTGAGCTAACTACTGCCAGTCCTCCTCTTTTTGCTGAGGAAGGCTGGCCCTGAGCTAACATCCATGCCCATCTTCCTCTACTCTATATGTGGGACGCCTGCCACAGCATGGTGTGCCAAGCAGTGACATGTCTGCACCGGGATCTGAACCGGCGAACCCCAGGCCGCCGAGAAGCAGAACATGAGAACTTAACTGCTGCGCCACCAGGCCAGCCCCCAAGAAACATTTTTAAGAACCCAATGAATTATCTATGATGTTCAATCCTATCATAATGACGATTTCTACTTCTCACCCTTTTACAGCATTTTATGAGGATAAGATGCATCACTGCTGTAACTGAATGAGGGAGATGAATAACTCTCTGGGAGGGGAAGCTAAAGATTTCTTTAGGATAGAAAAGGATAGCTTTCATTTCATTAACATAATGACTGTGGTAGGCAATATCTTGCACTTTAAAAAGGAGACAAGAATAAGCTTTTGAAGTTTGGCCAACTCTGGAAAACAATCATTTTATTTTGGTTCTAGATCAACCATTATGGAAAACCACATTTCCTGTCACTTCTTCAGTCATGCCTGTAGTCTCTGACAGGTACAATAATTTTTTCTCTGTCTATTTTCTTTTTCTAGAAGGCAGTTTTAAGTAATTAGGGTAATTTACACACAAGACTCTATTGCCTCAGATTTTATATCATAGAGCTTGAAAATGCCCACTATTTTACAGGTGGCGTTTAAATTTAAAACAGTGATCATGGGCATGAAGTTTAAATGTACAGGCTGTGCAGTCATGCATATTGGCTCCGTTAGGAATCTATCTCCTCTACTACACGTTGTGTGGCTTTAAAAAAGTTATTTAATGTCCCTAATGTTCTATTTCCCAAACTAGAATGAACTTGAAAGTGTTGTTGAGAGAAGTAAAAATTAACCCATAATAGTCCTTTGTGCAATATCTGCAGTAGAATCAGTTAAATATTTCTTATTATTACGCTGTCTTTCAACAGATTGCCTCAAACGACACTGAGTATATGTTCTGCAGTCAGGATTGTTGTATACATGTCTTGAATGCAGCTCTAAATTGAAAATTTATAATAAGTAAAATCTACAGCAAAGAATCTCTGAGCACCTCTATTGATTTCAGTTTAGCTTGTAGACACTTTTAGCAAATGGTACTCTCAGGTAATGATGTCATGATCACATTTCTTTATCCCCTCACACCTGCAAGTTTTGCTTCCAAACTGAACACCCATACTATTGCTTGATTACATTTTTCTTAATTAAATTGTGTGTACAGCTTGCATTTTCAGTTAACACAGCAAAAGAAGCCTGTACTCTTATAAGTCATTTTTATGAGTTGGGCCCCTATCATTGTAATGTGGCAATTAATTAAGTCCTTAATAAAACTGTGCTTTATTATAGCAAAGCCTGGTTGCATGAGTCTAGTTACGGATGTGTCAGCATTTTGGTTACTAACTCCTTTTTATCTTCTCAATAATTGTACTATAAAAATTTGCTTTGCGTACAAATTTTGAAATGGTTTGAATTGCAATAATAAACTGTTCTTCAGATATAAAAATAATTTTAGGATGACTTTAAGTATAAAGAGATGGTTAGCTGAATTATTTTCCTGCCCCTGCCCCAGGAGTATTGTTTACTTAACATCAAAATATATAATCTATCTGTCTATACATTAATGATTTTGCTCATACTGACAAATTCTCTTAACTCTTTTCACTAATTAGTTATAGTCCCAGTGTGAATATTCTCCTAAAGAAGATTGGACTTTTAAATAAGCATAAATGTAGGATTAGAATTTAATTATACTTTTATTAGGAAAATGTTCATTTATTCTTATGATTACATGGATCTTCTTAAAATATATTACACAGGAAAATATTCTTATGGCAATGTTTCCAAATAAAAACCCAAAATACAATAATTCTTTTTGTATTTTCAAAATTACATGCTGAACAAGAGTTCAGAAAATTGAGTCTTCAAAAAGGCTCAGTGAAATATTTACCTAAAAGCTATTGAATGTCTCAATGTTAAATACACAAAAGATTGTGTCTGGTGCCCTGGTTTTGATATATGATGACATGAAGTGATTCAAAATATACAAAATTTAACTCCGTAATATAAATATTTATTAAAATTTGTTTTTATTTAGTTTGTCAGTATGAGTATTGTAGTAAAATGATGGTATTTTTAGAAAAGTTTTTAACTAAGTGGGTTAGAAAGCAAAGAATACACTTAAATGACAAGCGGGGTTAACACAAAATTCTTGCCACTCTTCGGAAACAACCGAACCAAAGTGCTACAGGTTTCTTCAAAGAATGGTTAGTTCTGGAAAAAAGTGAAACACCAGAGGAAAGTAGAAATATCCAGTACATTTTAGAATGTGTGTATGTTTTCCTTCTCCTTCTGTGTAAGGCCCTCAATTCTGATCAGATATACATGAAAGCATAAAATATGTTGATTGTGCGCATTAAAAAGACTAATGAATCACAGAACAATACAAAAACTATTGGTAATGGTCAACAGAATAATATGTCAGAACGCAGGTGATTTTAAGGTGTGCATCTACCATCTGACCTCAGGAAATATGCAATCTTACCTGTAATAGAAAGAACTGGGTACAATACATGGATGGAGAAAATATATATGACTAATAAGAGGTTTTGAAAAACTACCTAAAATTTTAATTCCTAGGTCTTGTTTCCAAACCAAGTTTTTAAATATACAATTCAATGCGATAAATCGAGTTATAAAAATTTTGCGTGAACACAGTCAACCAATATTCTTATGTATATTTTATGGGTGTTTGAGTCAAGTGCTTTTGATTTGTAATAATTGGTAGATGTTTATAACTCCACAGGCCAATTTGACATGGTGTGCAATTTAAGAAGCTAATCCATTATTAGTATACTCACTAGTAATTTTGACTTTTTAATAATGTGTTTCAATATAATTTGTAAAGAAGTGCTATTATTTCATGCAGACAAAGGGATAAAAACATAGAAAATTATGCATATATCTGTATTCAAATATTACAAGTTTATGTAAAAAGCCTAAAGGAATAATATATTTATTTTGAAATGCTCTTTCAAAGCTCTTAATTGTGCTGTGGTTCTCCAACAACAATCAAATATATAAATAATATAACTAATGTAAATTTAATAGAAAGAAACAAAAAGACTAATGTATATAAAATATTTCTGTAAATATCAGGAATTATCAAACGTAACATCAAAATTATTTGATAGAAAGCAATCTGAAAAATTTTAAGATGTCAATGTAAAGAATGTATGTTCTTTCCTTCATTTGAAAATCACTGAAAACAAAAAGTAAAAATATAGAAAAATCGGTTTGAACTGCAAGTTTAAAGCACAATAGTTGGACGTAGACAGTGTTAAACACTGCAGCAAAGTGAGCACGGTGAAATGCCTGTTGCCTGCAGAGAGATCCCAATTAGAAACATGGCAGCTTTCTCAAAGAACCTCTGAAATATAGAGAAGGTAGTTGCGTGAGGTACTTTGGAGGATAGGAGTGAGAACAGGCAAGAAAAGGGAGGAGGTTGATCTAAAGAGTTTAGATAAAGACAAATTACATCCCCAGAAAGCTACAACAACTCTAAGACTTGGGCGTCTTCTCTATCCAGTTCCTCCTAAGACTCAGGAAGTATACTAACTGGAGAAATTGAAACAAAAATCTCTGGACTGGGAGGCATAGGCACAGAAACTGGCAGATTTAAACTATGAGAGAGAAGGCAAGGTATTAAATAAAAATTAGGTCAATGAATGGTGAGAAACCTACAGGCCTGATTTCCCCTATTCATCATTTAAAGGATTTTTTTCTGGAAAAATTAGTCTTAGGGAGAAAGCCTATAGATATTGACTTTTAAGAAGTCTTCTGCACAGGAAAGGAAATCATCAACAAAATGAAAAGACAACCTAACAATTAGGAGAAGATATTTGCAAACCATATATCAGATAAGAGATTAATATCTAAAATATACACAGAACTCATACAGCTCAACAACAAAAACCCAACAACCCAATTAAAAAATGGGCAAAAGATTTGAACAGAGATCTCTCCAAAGAAGATATACGGATGGCCAACAGGCATATGAAAAGATGCTCAACATCATTAGCTATCAGGGAAATGCAAATCAAAACTACAGTGAGGTATCACCTCACTCCAGTCAGAATGACTATAATTAACAAGACAGGAAACAACAAATGTTGGAGAGGATGTAGAGAGAAGGGAATCCTTGTACACTGCTGATGGGAGTGCAAACTGGTGCAGCCACTATGGAAAGCAGTATGGAGTATCCTCAGAAAATTAAGAATAGGTCTACCATATGATCCAGCTACCCCACTGCTGGGTATTTATCCAAAGAACTTGAAAACGCAAAGGCAGAAAGATACATGCACCCCTATGTTCATTGCAGCATTATTCACAATAGCCAAGACTTGGAAGAAACCTAGGTGCCCATCAAGGGACGAATGGATAAAGATGCGGTATTTACACACAATGGAATACTACTCAGCCATAAGAAATGATGAAATCTGGTCATTTTTGACAACATGTATGGACCTTGAGGGTATTATGTTGAGTGAAATAAGTCAGAGGGAGAAAGTCAAATATCATATGATCTCACTCATAAGTAGAAGATAAAGTCAACGACAACCAAACACTTAGCAATGGAGATTGGATTGGTGGTTACCATAGGGGAAGGGAGGGGAGGGCAAAAGGAGTGATTAGATTCACTTGTGAGGGGATGGACTATAATTAGTTGTTGGGCAGTGAAGATGATGTAATCTACACAGAATTCAAAATATATTATGAAGTACACCTGAAAGCTATATCATGTTATAATCCAATGTTACTGCAATTAAAAAATAAAAATAAAAAAATGAAAACAAAAAACAACAAAAAAAGATGACTCCATAAAATATTTCTCATTCCCTGACCATCCTATCTTCAATTCCACCAGATAAGCATACCTGTGCTGAACAGAAATTTTAGTCATCTTTTTATTACTTAGCTTATAAATATAAAATGTCAAAAAATAATCAGTAGAATTTCTTGAAAGCCTCCATCAGGTAAGACAAAAGCCAAACAAAACAAAACAAAACAAAAATAATAGGAAAGAGGGGAAAAGACAGTAAATTCAGTAAAATAAACTGTCAAAAAATGTAAACTCTAATTAATGTCCTGAGAAAGAAAAGTTATTGCATCTGTAACACAAAAAACACAGATCATAAAAAACCACTGAATACAAGAAAATAACAACTGCCACAGTCAAATAAATAATTAAATAGAAGATCTGAAAAATTAAATTGATGAAATCATAGAAAGTAGGAGGACATTTGAGGCAGAGAAAAGAAAAACAATAAATGAATTAAGGAGGCTGACATCCAACTGACAGTATTTTCTGAAAGAGAGAAGACATAAAACGAAGGGGGAATATTCAAAGAATGACACAAGAAAACTTTTTTGTACTGTAGGTAATGAGGCTCAAGAGTGAAAGGGTCCAGAGAGGATGCTGAGAACTAAATAAAAGAAACACCCAGCCCAAGGCTTATGTGAATGTGAATTTTCAGAGCATCAGTAAAATAAACTTTCTAAATCCTTCCAAAGTAAAAGAACAAGTACACTGGAAGGATTGGAAATAAACAAAAACGTTTTAATATCAACATGAAAAGAGAATAAGACAAAGGACACAGCTTTTCAAAATTCTTAGTAAAAACAATATAGAGTGGAGACTTCTTTCTAATCAAGTGAGGGTATAGAATCAATAATTTTCTGAGGGGCAACAACTTTGAAAGATATTTTCCATGGCTCCATTTTTACAAATCAACTGGGAATATTTTTTGTGGAAGCAAATATAAACCAAAAGAAAAATTGGAGTATGCTGCTCCATGAATAAGAAAATAATAGGAAAGAGGAGGAGAAAGATAGCAAAAGGGAAAAAAAGTGAGAGTAGAAATATTACTAACAGTAGCCAATATTTCTTCAACATTCATTATGTGCCAAGTATAAAATTCATACTCCAAATAATTATCTGTAAAATAAATAAATCCCACCATTATACTATCGAATGGGAGAAGCTGGTGCAAAAGACTATTGTACAAGACTGTATTATACAAATTTCTATAAAATTAAAATGCAGGCCAACAGACATGGAAATCCTTAGTCTAGTAGAAATTCTGAACTATAATAATGTAAAATTGATTTAAAAAACAATAAAGAACCAATATTTTTATTTTTGTGTGTGGGAAAGATTGGCCCTGAGCTAACATCTGTTGCTAATCTTCCTCTTTTTTCTTGAGGAAAATGTCGCTGAAATAACGTCTGTGCCAATCTTCCTCTATTTTATGTGGGATGCCGCCATGGCATGGCTTGACAAGTGGTGCTAGGTCTGTGCCCGTGTTCTGAACCTGCGAACCTGGGGCCAGCAAAGTGGAGTGTGCAAACTTAACCACTACGCTACCAGGCCAGCCCCAAGAACCAATATTTTTAAATCATAACTAGAGGACTTGACTTTTCAAACATAGATAAATTTCTTTTCAGAGAGAAGGTTTTAGGTCATAATTAAGATTTTGGGTGAATAAAATTTCACATGTATAGAAATAAGATAATTTTCAGAAGTGTGGCTAAATTGCCTGCTGTGACTGGAAATCAAATTTTTGTGTACCGCTCTATGAACATAAATGATTACCTCTAACTGCATGAACCACCTTTCTAAAGATTAAGAAAGAAAACTACTCTCTGTGCTCACAATTTTTCTTGGACTAATTTCTGCTTTCTCATTAGCATACCTCTTCCCTCCAATTTCTACCCTCATTTGTACCTTGTAAACAGTTTTAATAATTTTCCTTTTCTTCTCATTCAAATTGTGACCTTTTATTTTGAAAGAAAATTAGTAGTAAAGGAAAGCTCACCCTCCCTTACTGCCCCACCATAAACACAAAGCAGAGTGCAAATTATTTAACTTACACTATGAGCATTTTTCTCTCGTAGTTCAGACTAACTCTAGTCACATCTAACAACTTTTTCAGCTTGTACCTGTAAAAAACATACTCCTTTCAATTTAGGATAACTCTTTAACTGACTAAGTTGTGGAGAGGTCAGTCCTCTTATTTTGCACTACTGTAAAGGTAATTTGTCTTTTAAAATTTAATATACATATCTTGTAGGTGTTTCGTAGTAGCACGGGCTACTGTGTGAGGTAAAAATTTCACTGTGACAATAAATAAATTATTACCATATATAATTGTTAGTATAACAGTGCTCTTGCTATTCTATTTTTTTAATATCATGGCTAACTTGTATTGAGAATTGTTTGCTGTTCTATTTTTGACACATAAATTTTAGTTAAAACAGAATTAATGTACTTTAACTTTTGTTGTAATTCGCTAGGGATAGGTATATTTTTTTAAAAGAGTCGTGTATATGGAGTTTTTATTTCTGCATTGTTCAATTGCCTTTTTAATGCATTTTTTCATGGTTGTAGTTACCTTTTATTAATCTGGAAACACTTTAACGTTAATGCTATTTTGATAATAATAGTAAAAATAAGCCAAAGTCAATAACGTATCTCAGAAATATGATTATAGGAATGGAGAGCAATACATTAAACTGTATGCTTTTCAATAATTCATAATTTCTTAAACATTCACCTCAGTTTAAAGAACAATCTGTTCCTGTAACTCTGGTGGAAACGTGCTTATTTGTGTAGACAGATGGGTATGCCCTGAGGTTCATTCTCTAGCTTAAATGCACAATCGGCTTTATAATTTTAAGAAGCAGCTGATGAGAAGAGCTGTATATGCAAGAACTCATTTGGAATATACAAAAGAGGAGACTTAATATGATAAATCATTCAAGTGTCATGATTCCTAGACTTTTTTTTTGTATTAAGAATACATTTTTTTAAATAATTAAATTGCAATAATTAGACTAAACTTTTTTTTTTACAAAAAATAATGCAAACCACTAGAATTTTTGACTCAAAAATCTGTTCCTCAACGGGCCGGTCCTGTGGATGAGTGGTTAAGTTCACGTGCTCCCGCTTCAGCAGCCCAGGGTTCACGGGTTTGGATCCCAGGCGGAGACCTAGGCACTGCTTATCAAGCCATGCTGTGGCAGGCATCCCACATGTAAAATAGAGGAAGGTGGGCACAGATGTTAGCTCAGGGTCAATCTTCCTAAAAAAAAATCTGTCCCTCAAAAGAAAAAAAAAAACATGCATATCATCCAAACTAAGTACTAATAATCACTACTTACAACTGCTCAAATATACTGTCATTTATTTAGAGCAAAAAGCAAATGCTCTTATGCTAGAAAAACTTACCTTTCCCATTTTTGTACACATCTTTTTAATAAAAATAATGGTTTTTACATTAATTCCTCTGTGACAAAAATTTTTCCTCTTGTGTATACAGTATTTCAATAAGTTGGTAGAAATTATACAAGATTGCCCAATAAATAACCCTTAAGACTCAAAGAAAAGAGGTCTATGTGCTAGATTTTCATCTCTTCTTAACTGACTCCCTCTAAGGGCAATCCTCTTGACTTCTCCATGTCTCTGGTTCTTCCTTGGTAGTTGACAGTCCAAAATTCTAAAATTTATCATAAGGATGTTTTTAAAAAGTTACATCAAATTCTGGAAATATGAAACCCAAACTTTAAAATAAGCAAGGATAATTAAGCAATCCAGAATGGTTTTCTCAACTCTGAAAATTACCTTCAATATACCCTCAGGAATGTTGAGTCAACACTATTGAGAGATTCAAACAGCACACTTAATTTCAAAAATCTTTACAACAGATTGATGGGCATTGTTTCTTGCACACATTTTGCTAGGATTATTGAAAAATCTAATGGTCAGTTAATTAAAGCTTCCTCTATTCCAGGATAATGTGTGTTTTTATATTTGAAGCTATTAGCTAAACGCTTGACAGTTACCTTCATTGCTGCAATACTGATTTTTAAGGCAAATCCCCTGAACTCTTTACCATTGTAAATTCCACTTTGATATTAATAGATTCTCCATCTATCTTTTCATGTAGTTCAAAGAAAGGAATAAATGCATCAAATTCTAGATTGACCTGAGCGTCAAGTCTGAAATGCATTTGGACGTGGCAGGGGATATGGAATTCAAGTTATTTGTATTTCAATCAAATTGATATATTTTATAGAGAATTCTGACTATTACTCTAATCATCATCATCATATCATTATCTTGGCTACACTCTATTATTGAAATAAGGTAAAAGAATGTAGCAAGGATTGGACTTGTTTCATAAACTGCTGAAGGCACATACTTTCCTTGCTGCAGCTTCCAACCACTCTAAGTAATATTTATATTCATCTTTATCATAATTTGGGGGAAAAGTTTTGCTTGTGATCTTTCTCTTTTCAGAAATGTTTTAACTCTCATGGTTCCATCTCATACATTTTTTTTCAATCTCCACAGCCATATATCAATTATTTAGAGCACAGAATGCCAAGACATTATAATTTCTGACAATGTCAGCCTTAGTTTAATTAAGTTTAGGAAAGTTGTAGAGACAGCATCAATACCTAACTATCGTCACCACGATTACTCTCCATCAGTTGGTCATATTTTAAGAATGGCAAAAAAAAAAAAAAATACTAACATGCTCTGAAATGAATTTTCAAGGAGAGATGGTAAAAAAATTGGTAGGTTTTCTTTGCTCAAGATGTCACTCCATGTGTAAAATCAAGGATGATAAATCATGGTGAATATATTGGGGCTTGTTCTAATTGTACCCATCCAGACTTAACTTCATAGTTTACAGCTCAAATAAGAAGTGAGTGTATTATTCTATGCTCATACACTATGTTCCACTGTATTAACAGAGGTCATGTTTATCAGTACAGAGAGCTCTTCCCTCCTTTTCTGGACCCATAGTACATCCGGTCATCACTCGCTGCCCTTGCCTTCCCGAAGCATACAGTATAGAGAATGCTGTAGAATAGGAGTTGGCAAACCAAGCCCCCTCAAGCACAATCCAGCTCATGGCTTGTTTCGTACAGCCCACGAACTAAGAGTAGATTTTGCATTTTAAAAGAGTTGCAGAAACAAACAAAAACAAAATGAAACACAAAGAACAATGTGCACCGGAGACCTTAGGCAGCCTGAAAAGCATAAAACATTTACTCTCTGGCCCTTTAAAGAAAAAGTTTACTGTCTTCTCATAATAGTATATTATTCACTCACAGACCATTTTTTGATTTTGTTTTGAATTCCTCTCAAATTTTTCTATGGATGTTAACTGGTTTGGAAATAAAGAATGTAGCCAAAAATCTTTTCTATCTCCTTCCCTGAAAACAGAGTCTGAGGAAAATTTGCAGGAACTAGTTATGTTTATTTTTTGCCAATATCTTTTTCCTGATCCTATCCTATCTATCTTTAAGTTCCCATAAGCATCAATAAATCTAACAGGATACACATCAATGCTTTTTGTTATTCAGCTGCGAGAATCTTGCAATTAATTTCACGGTGTGTCATTTAATTTACTTTCTATTACTTTCCCGTCTCTTATGAATTACGGCAGTCTTAAGCAGATAGATGTAAAACAAAGCAATCAAACAAAACAAAAAATGAAGATACGAAAAAATATGGGAAATTAATAGCTACTCTGGGATATTGTTTTGTCATAATTATGAAAAGTAAAAACAGCTGTCAATTTCTGAACATTGACTCTCATAGTTTGTACCAAAAAACCATACTTAAGAAATAAATTATCATGGCTCAGATATGATAAGCCAGAGCAGGAATCAAGGTCTGTCTTCTCCCTATCCAATATTTGTTATACGATAACATGTCCTCTTTTTTTGACTACTTAAATGAAGCCCAACCAAGGCATTGTTCTCTTAAAATTTTTTGATACCAAAATTATTCTGGAAAATTTTCTGCTTAGGATAAACATAAACTTTAAGAGCCACTTCCCTTATGCAATAAAACATATGAAAATACACATTCTTCCAGATTTACTGATATACATCCTAAGTCAAATTTAACCAACAGCTTTAAATTCCTTTTTGAAAAATGTGAGATATAATGTCAATAAAATGGTAAGTACCTATAATCTAAAATCCTCTATTAAAATAATTATTGGGACACTTTCAAAATTTGACACCAAAATATCTAGGACACAGAGTGTTTTATAGGATGTACATGTTTAGGAAATAAGTAAATGTTGTGCCTTGTTGCATAAGGAAACAACATATGCTGTAGCTTATAAATATGTATTTAATTTAATCCCTAACAGGACAAATGAGTCATGTATAATAAATGAAATATATTTAAGAACAAAATTTACTTGTAAATTAAACTAATTGTCAGCATTAAGAAGGATAACACTTGTTTTGGTGTTAGCAAAGCATTTTATAATGTATTATATAAATTTTGTACAGTATAAATTCATATGCATGAATTCATGAATATAGATTCATGCACAATATAAACCCATGTCAGTACTATAGTAATGGATTGTCAAATAACAGACCATAAGAAAATGTTTATGATAAACATCAACATAATCATTAACTTCGTGATGCAAGGTCGAGATGGATAACTTTGTTATTAATGACTTGAAAGGAAGAGTAAACAGATTTTTATAAGATTTTAATAAAATCTATAAAATTGGGATACTTAATGGAAGTTTGCATAATATACTACAAAGTAAAGAAATCAAAGAACTACATTTTACAGTGATAAAGTGATAATCAGTTGAAGTGGAACATATAGAAATACAAACTAAAGCTTATGAGAAAAAATAATCAGAGGCATGCCATCGATGGGATGGGTTGTTTGGAAAAATATAATTTATTAATGTCTATAAAGGGTGGTGTTGAACTGCAAATTAACAAGAGTGACCATTGTGTCGTGACACCAGGAAATATCAGTGCACGTGTGACTCAACATTCAGAGTTTGTCATTATAGAAGGCATTTCTATTTCTTTTCAAGTGTTCCTGGTGAGAACTAAATTGCATGCTTAAAAAATCTGAGGCTGTCACGATCACGAAACATAAACAGCTTTAAGAGAAATGCGTAGCACAGAAACTTGGAGGAAAATGATGTATAAATAAAATCTTAAAAGAGTAATGATTTTGCCTGAACAAAATCTTCCCAGTAACATTACTGGGAATTTAAAATAATATGTATTTCAATGTTTGATTTAAATATTTTTTAAGAATATCATAAAATAAGTAGAGATTGCCTCCTCATTTATAACTAACTTGAACATTAAACATAATTTTGAAGTGCCTCAAACGTTCATTTTTGTGGGTTGATTTGGAAATAATTAAACAAGATGGACTGAAAAAATCCTGGAAGTTGACACAGGTTGAGCAAATATAAACGAGCTGTCAGAGAGGAATCCTGAAAGACGTGGCTTTCTCAAACTCTTCTAATTTTGTCACTGTATTTTCTTTTTATTAGAAAGAATAAATACACATTTTTTGTCTCAGTGTAATCCATTCCTTAAAACCTACTGTTTCAGCAATGTTAGCTGATCTCTCAGTCTGACCTTTAGAATATGTTTCCTGCAATGAGTTTGTTAGCAGCAAGCACGGTAGAGCAGAATCAATGACTCCAAGAAAGAGCTAATCCTGATGTGGTTGTAATTCTTGTTAGAACCTTAGGGAATAACTGCATTTTTCTCTCACTCAGGCACAAAGAAGTTAGAGTGAATTCAATATTATTTTATTTTAGACAGTTTTTTTTAATTCAGCAATATTATCTAATACGTAGAAAATGTCTGACCACACATCTAATTACTCCACTTCCAGACCCATGACCTTATTCTCTGTATTTTACCTTTTTGAGGAATACCCGTAATTGTTTTGCATGGACCATTTCAATTCATAACCCAAGAATAAATTTGAATTAGTAATCTAATTCAAGATTACAGAATTAAAACAATTTTGACATAGAGCATACCAAAATAATTTTAGTTCAATGAAAATTTAGTGCAAACCATTTAGAGTTTTTATTTCAAGTCAGGAAAATAAAAGTTGGAAGTTAAATTAAGAGTAAAAGTTAATCAAATCACCATATCTACATTCATTTTCTGCTGTGTATATTATAAAGGGTATTTTTTTTTACCCCCTGAATATGAAACTTTTTTCCAAGGTCTATTTATGAGGAGATTTTATCAAGATAAAAGGAAGGTGACTTCACTTTGGTCACAAATGCAAGGACATCTCATTTTCAGAGCTAAATAAGAGTGAACTGTCCTAAGTGTGAAAAGCTATTTCTCAACTAAAATAGGAAAGGATCAGATCAGACCACCTGTGACCATTATCCATATCCAGCACAAATAGCCCTGGTGAGAGAACAAAATCAGTTCATTTTCTTCTTGAGAACAGGGTGTATTTGCCAGAGGTTTGTTGTTTCTCTGCCTCTCACTGACATAGAGAAATAATAAGCCCAATTCTCCCCAGTGCCTGTCACTCCCTGATAGTAAGGTAAGATACTAAAGGAGAGAATATTTCCTCCTTCTGATCCATAAACTTGCATTCAATACATTTCTACTGAAAGAGGATTTTCAGAATAAATAGAGTAACTAGGAAATATGTTTATTTTTTAACTGCAAGCTTGTGTGTTTCTATATGTGTGTGTGTGTATATGTGTACATATGTCTATAATTATTCTTATGTATATTGTATGAAATAGAGTTTATGGGTGTAATTTACAAAGACATTATTTTACTGGTTATCTATTTACAATTATAATTGACTGACTAGATATGCTGAGTATATAAAATAATGAAATCGAGATATTTTTTAGTGCATCAAATATTGGCACCTTTATTGTTCGATAGCAAATAAAATCACAGTTTTAAAATTCAAGTTTTGGAAAAACGTTCTGAATTTTTAATGAATATTGAAAATTAGAGGGGAAGAGTTTGGTCTTTGTGTGATCTTAGGGAAGTAACTTCACTTTTCTGAGTATCATTTTCCTCATGTCTAAAATCAGCATGTTGAAACAATTACCTTCTGTGATCGCTTCTAAAATACAGTTATCCAGTTTGGTGATTCAATGAATTATCTAAGCACAACACATGTATCAACTTTGACACTTTGATGTTCTCTGTCTTTCAGATTCAATCTTTCCTTTATTCAATTAAGATTCATTGAACATCTACCATGCATCAGGGTCTATGGTAGATAGAGGAGACAAAATTACACCAAACCAATTTATCAACCTGAAATATAAAATTAAATTATTCGAATTATATACTGTGAGGAGGTCTTACATGTCAGTTAGGGCAATAGTTATTGCAATCAAAATGAATAATCTGAGTCCAAAAGATGTTAGGAAATTGATCAAATACCTAACTCTTAGTGAAGATTGGACTCTCTCATATTTCCTGTTTCTTGTTTAAATTTTAAAGTGTTTATTGTATTTTGCCTTATAACACATGTATTATGTATTTAGTAATACATACATACTCACTTAATAGAAGTTACAACAAACAGAAAAAGGTCAAGAAAACCATAATTTCACTGTTACTATTTTGGCACGTTTACACATCTTTTATCTTACTCCCTTCACATAATTGTTTTTAACTCTTCTTTTTATAGCATTATATCATAAACGTTTTCCAAATTCACTTTTTTCAAAATCATAATTTAAATACTTTTAGGATAACCCTTTTTAAGACACAATATAATAATGTTTGCATATTCAGTTTCAGAAGTTAATTCTCCTTTCTTTAATGTTGGTAGAAGAGCATAAATAAAAATTAATATTACTCATGTAACACACACACAGATGTAATTCAAGCATTTGCTTATGCTTGGAAATATAATTTTTTCTTATACTTTTAATCATCACAAATAATGTAATAAGAATGCTTATGAATAATTTTTTGTTCTCATTATTTCCTATTAATATATTCCATGTAATAAAAGTCTCCCTTCAAATGAAACGTCAGTGAAATTACCTCCCAAAGCTACAAACTTATGACCATATAATTTGCAGTTTCCCTCTCAACTCATATAACTTTACCAATTTCTCTAATCTATACTTCTTATTGAAAAACACCATCAAATTGTTTATACATAAATACAAAAATATTGTCAGTGGCTCTCCATTTAGCACAGTAAGAAATATGACTCTTCTAACTGATACTCAGAATGCTTTCACTACCGGTCCAGGTTTACTTCTCTCAATAATCTTCATATGTTTTCCCAAGAAGAAAACTATATTACATCTACACAGGTCGAAGAATCATATGACTTTTGAAATTTGCATCCTATGCACTTGACACTCTCATGCTAACTTAATTCCCACCTTTCTGCCCAAATTTTGAGAGTCCATCACCATGGCATGTAGTTCTGCATAACATATAATAGATGCTTGATAAAATAATTATTTCTTGACTCATTAATTGTCTAATTGACCTACATATAAGACAATGGCGATATTTATAATTATAGAATGATACAAAATATAAAGGATATCAGACAACAGTATGAAGAAATATAACTCTATCTTGCCTTTCTTCCAAATTGTGCATCTCCAACATTTCCCATAACCTTTATGCACCAAGTGAATGGATCCATATGAAATAAATTGAAGGCCCACTTAGAAAGTTTTACTTATGAAGACACTGATGGATATAGAAAAAGTTCTGAAATTGCTATAGAAAGGGTCCTTTTTCTAGACCAGTCCCTGCCGCTTACAAGCAGCAATTCAACTAGTCCTGTTGAGACTGTTTTATCATTGATAGAAAAGAAATGCTATGTACATCCTACCCATTTCTCATGATTTTTCTGATAAATAAATGAAATAAAGAATTTTATAATACTTGGAAAATTTTTAAATATGTATTAAAAATAAACTGGCATTTTCCTTTGTACTCTCTCTTTTACCGTGTTTAAGATTCTTCTAAAGGTTCCTAAAAATACGCATAAGAATTGGATATATTTGTGATCATTATATAGACAAATTCTCGGAGAAGATGATAGAAATAATCCACCGTATTTTGCCCCTTGTCTTTTTAAACTGGCTATCCTGTTGGTTCCAGCTTGGCAAAAGTAGCATCATCAATTTCAGGCTGTCCCATAAGAAACAATGCAACTTCAAAAAATGAGAAATAATGAATCACTTACAGGGTTTCTCTCTGTGTTTAAAATACTAAAGGGAGTCAAAAGTACTATTATTTCTGTTTAAATGTGATTAACAAATAAGGGTCAAATTAAAAATAAAATAAAACAGAGGAGAGCACGTATGTCAGTTCTGTCATCGGGGATGATTGTTCTGCCATAATAAAAAGAGAAATAGCCACGAGCCATACTTGAATATAATTGTAAATTGGTTTGGGGGAGTATAATACTAGGTGAAAACGAGACAATCTAGAGGATTTAATCAAATGACACTTCTTAGGAAAGTTACAAAAAACCAGATAGGAGAAGAAAAGAGATGGAGTCTCTGGCATCTTTTCATTTCCCACATTAGGAAAGCTCAGGAGCCGAATTATAAAACAACCTGTAAGATGTATATTTGCCTTATAAAGTTCTAGGAAATTTATGTATGGCAAAGAAAGTCAAAGCCTCTTTCAAAAACAGTCCTCAAGATGCATCAATATCTTCTCTCATTACTATGGAAATCATCAATCTGATAACCTGACCTTGAAATATAAAATAACCCCTCTATTCTCTTCCTCTTATTTAAGCTGTAATCGTTAAGGGTGACAATGAAGGGTAACTGGCACATTTTAGGTATTCATAAATATTTGTGGAATAAAATAAATATTTTATTTAATTACGATTGGATTTATACAATAAGACTGGTATTTGTTGCCTAATGTCCAACAGTCAAATTTAACTTAAATAATTAATCACTGAAACACTGAAATTAAATACTTGATACTCTGTTAGAAAAAATTTTTTAGAAATGTTGCTGGTAAATTAGCTTATCTTTGAATCTCCAGTTAGCCACTACTAACTCTAAAGTGGTGTTTCCTAACAAAATAATTGTATCTTTTAGATTTGAATAAAATGTCACTTACAATCACATTTTTTACAAAGTCAAGAATTTCACAATATGGTAAAAATCGTCTGTAATTTTTTTCTTCCTTTTTGTAATAAATTAACATTAGAAGGGAATGAGAAGCTATTGTAACAGAGAGTCTAGCCTGTGATTTTCAGACAACTGTGGTTTCCTGAAAACTGACTTTCAAAAATTAGGTTATTTAATTGATCCAATTTTACTGGAAAAGAAATCTGTTATCTAGCTCAGCTCTGGATTAGCATTTGCACATCTTCCAATCTATGGTAGAATGACCTCAGGACAGACATCTGTTTGGATGTCTTGGATGAGTTCACATACAACCATCTGTTCATGGAAGAGTAGCCTCTTCAAAATGGGTCAGAACTTTCGATGAGACATTAAGGGCACAGAGATTGTCAGTATTGCTGTACTCTCTCACTATGTTACATTGAAAAAAACAACATGAGAATATCTACATTCTAAGGTGTATCAGTCAGTGGTATACTAGTTGAAACAGCCTAAATCCTTCCCTAGAAAGTTAAACTTCAATATAAATGAGCACCAAAATAAACGGACCCATTAAATCTGATTTCCAGGTTTTGAACAAATAAGTCTGAGAAATCTTTAATGAAAGTAACAAGTAATAAACTATTATAAAAAGTAACAAATGTTTGATTATAAAATGGCACTGTGATTTATTTTATGTTAAAGTGAATGGGGAAAACTATCACAAGAACACATAATAATAAATGTGAAGGATAAATATGACTTACCTAGTGACCAGAATCATTAGCAATTTTCATTTTCCATAGAATCATACAACCATGATAATCATGTTTATAATAACAAGAGCAAATGTTGTATCAGAGACTGGCATTGTTGAGCTACCAGAAACTGCTCCAGCTACCGTTGAGCTGTGTCTCAAGTGTATTATCATCTAGTCTCTCAATACACTTAAAAATGGGAAGACTTATGTTGGTTATTGTCTCAGTTAGGATAGGTTGTTTTGTGTAAACATGATATTTTAGTAAGTAACACAACCAAAGTATCTTTTTTTTAATTGGAGGGGTTAGGGTTTTATTTGTGTTTATTGTTTTTGTACTTTTCCCTTGCTCATATAAAAAGTACTGCATGTCTGGGTTATTTGCCCAGAGAACTGACTTCCATGTTCTGGCTCCATCTCAACACACGCTTCCATGATCACAAGAGGGAATGGTCTTTCACTAGAAGTGAATGCTTTGGCCAGGAAGAGACATATGCCATTTCCTCCCCCAATCCATTGGCCAAAATTAGTTGCACAGCACTATCTCCTAAAGCATAGGGGTAGGGAATATAATCCCTGGCCTTGAAAGAAAGAAAAAAAGTTAATCAGATATATGTGAGCAAACATAAATGTGTATACATGTGGCTGTAGGTTGTATACACACACAAACACACATATATGTATATGCATATAAGTACATAATGTATGTATATTTTGTTCTTTATTTGGAAGAAGTTTAGAAACGAGCTCATGTGCCAGCTGTTGCATGAGCTTGAGAAATATTTTTAATTTTACCATCTTGAATCTTTTATGACTATCTTCCTTTTTTTTTTTTTTAAAGATTTTATTTTTTCCTTTTTCTCCCCAAAGCCCCCCGGTACATAGTTGTGTATTCTTCGTTGTGGGTTCCTCTAGTTGTGGCATGTGGGACGCTGCCTCAGCGTGGTCTGATGAGCAGTGCCATGTCTGCGCCCAGGACTCGAACCGACGAAACACTGGGTCGCCTGCAGTGGAGCGCACGAACTTAACCACTCGGCCACGGGGCCAGCCCCTATCTTCCTTTTTTTAATTTTTTCTTTTTCTTGCTGAGGAGGATTTGCCCTGAGCTAACATCTATGCCAATCTTCTCCTATTTTTTATGTGGGCCACCAATGAGTGGTGTAAGTCCACGCCCAGGAACTAAACCTGGGCAGCCAAAGCTGAGTACAACAAACTTAACCACTAGGCCATGGGGCTAGCCTTTATTACCATCTTTCTTAAGTCACATTTTAAAAATCAAAGAGATCAAATCTTAATTTCACTTTTATAAAAACTTTTTTTTCCACATAGTATACATTATTTTTGCTTTCCAGGATAATATATAGTTTGGGCCACATGCCTTTTTAAATAGCTTGAATATTTTAGCCCATATATCTTTTTTCTTCTATCTTATGGTGATTTAATTGCATTTGAAAGAGACAAACAGGGTTACTTTAAATTTTGGTTGTCAGGATATCAGATTTGTTACTTCCTAAATATACATTTTATATGCAAGGCATAGTGCTGGGCTTGAAGCATTTACTTTTCATTGTACATCTTTCTGAATTTTTTTCCACAAGGAAAAATCATGGCTTGTTTAATTTTTATTTTTCTTTTGGGGAAAATGAGTTGCTAAAATAACGTTGTTTTTTCAGATTATTCAGGGCTAGGAATTTTGGATAAAATGGATCCTCACAAAAGACGACAGGCATCACATGATTCAGGTAGTATGTAACGAATATGTTCTTCCTTGCTTAGCTTCCATAGTAGATCTATTTCAGATAAACAAATCAGAAAACAAATGTTGACTGGCTATCTTCATTTTATTTACGATAATGTGTGCAGCTATATTCTTTGGTGACACCAGAATCTACTTTCAAAACCCTTTTAGTGTAGGAAATAAAGAGAATGCACTCTAAATTCTCCAGCTTAACAGCTCTTGAGATTGCTACTCAAAAATAAAATATTGTCTCTATTCCATTATGGTGTTCGCATATAAAAATATGAATTTTAGCAGAGTTTATATTTGTCCAAGAGTTTGGTGGTGATTTGGGAGGTCTCAATTACAATCGTTTGCCTTAGTAGGTCTGCAGTGCAATAGAAGAGCCATAATTGGATCATCTCAGTTTATGGATGATGGAACTGATGTTCCACAGGGTTGGGAAGGGATTCCAACTCACAAAGTTCACTAGTGACAGTGCCAGGACCAGAATCCATCCCTCCTGATGTGCATATTATCTCTTCTATTTTAAAGCAAGGTTTTTTAAGAGTAACTACCTAAAATCCTACTTTTGATTAGATTTCCAAATATATCTTAGTCTTCTTCAAATTCATATGTTCCAAACTCTGACATTTTTCATCATGGCTCATTTTATGCTCTTCACTAGGAGCATCAAGTAAATATGAAGTAAGTGCTGCTTAGATAATTTTAACCAAGAAGAAGAATAGGTCTATTTACCTGAATAAATGAATGAATGTCTTACTTTCCTTTTATGACTGGATCACTATGAACCTTCTCTAAGCCTCCTACTGGGTGACAAAATACAGTTGGAGAAAAATCACATGCTGAGAAGATTTTTAGCAATATAAATTCATAGTCACTGACCTCAGCTGTACCTCAACACCAGCTGAAAATTTATTATTACATCTGTCTTGTCTAGTTTCTGTAGTCAAAACTTTTCTATTCTCCACACTCTTCTGTCTGTGTGATTCTCAGCAGATGACCTTGCCTCCTACTTCATAGAACAAATAAAGTCTTTCAAAAGCAAGCACCTCAAATTCCTGCCACCAAGTCTTCTATCTTACTTGTATTTGCACTTATTCATTTATTTTTAATTTATGTAAATTGTATTTTTAAATAGAACCTAATTTTTTCTGTCAATAGTGTCTTTAGAGAATATCTCTTGGAGTGTTTCTGTGAGAGTGTGCATGTCTGATATTGGTTGCATCTAACCAATGCATTGTATATAGCAGTGTACAGCAGTCCCCCTTACCCATGGGGAATATGCTTCAAGACCCCAGTGGATGCCTAAAACTGTGGATAGTATCAAACCCATATACTATGTTTTTCCCTATACATACATATGATAAAGCTCAATTTATAAACTAGGCATAATAAGAGATTGACAACAATAACTAATAATAAAATAGAACAATTATAACAATACACTGTAATAAAAGTCACGGTAGATCTTCCTCAGCATATGATTCTTTTCTTTCCTTTTTCTCAAGAAATTTCACCTTTTCGCTTAAAGGAAGAACTTTACAGCTTCTTTTTGGCATATCTCACTTGCCGGCAGCACTACTCTTGCACTTTGGAGCCATCATTAGTAAAATAAGTTACTTGAAAACAAGCACTGCAATGCCATGACAGTTGATCTGATAACTGAGACGGCTACTATGTGGCTAAGAGGCAGGTAGCATATACAGCATGGATATGCTGGGCAGAGGTATGATTCTCATCCCTACAGGGCTGAAGCAGGATGATGTAACATTTCATCACACTACTCAGATGGTGTGCAATTTAAAACTTATGAATTGTTTATTTCTGGAATTTTCCATTTAATATTTTCAGACTATGGTTTACTGTCAGCAACTGAAACCAGGGAAAGTGAAACCATAGGTAAGGGGGAGCTACTGTATATCTATCATGGTTTTCTGTCTCCTCACTGATGGACTTCTGAGTGGTCTCCAACTTCTCACTGCTGTAAACAATTCTGTGACTAACATCCTCAAACATGCAGTGGGAGAGTTGTTTTTTAAGTTGACATATTTAAGAAGTAGGATTATTACCTATAATTACTTTGACTGAGTACAACTATTCATAACTAGAATGGCTTCATTCCTTTATAGTCTCAACTGCAGTGCCTCATCATTCTTCCATTCACATAGCCAGTTCCAAAACTTGGCATATTCCAGGTTTTCCCAGTTGAATCATGATAACATGTTAACATGTTGTTGTTGTTGTTTTGAGGAAGATTAGCCCTGAGCTAACATCTGCTGCCAATCCTCCTCTTTTTGCTGAGGAAGCCTGGCCCTGAGCTAACATCCGTGCCCATTTTCCTCTACTTTATATGTGGGATGCCTACCACAGCATGGTGTGTCAAGTAGTGCCGTATCCTCACCCAGGAACCAAAGTGGTAAACCCCGGGCCACTGAAGCGGAACAAGTGAACTTAGCTGCACCACTGGGCTGGCCCCAACATGTTGTCTATAAATTGCAGTCTTGTAACTGATCAATCTGAATATCTCTTTTAATTTGTTTGATCAAATTTTGGTTCCTCTTCTCTGAATTGGCTCTTTATACGTTTGCCAGTTCTTCTATTAGGTTTCCTGTATATATATATTTTTTGATTTCCAGACATTTTTATTTGTTCTAATGTCAATAATTTACTTATTTTAGATAATGCAAATATCTTTCAAATTGCGATTTTTCTGTTAGTCTGTCCATGGTTTTCTCCATTAAAAAATGATTCTTAAATTTGATATTATAAAAATCATCCATTTCTTCCCTCTTTGTTTGTAATTATGGGCTTTATTAAGTAGACATTTTAACACTTGAGGCACAGGAATAATCTTTTCATGATTTCTTTTTTTAAACCTTTTAGTTGCTCTTTTTAGTTTATGTCCTTATTCCATACGGGGCCTTTGTTATATGTGGGAGCATTATTGTTTCTCTATAGTAATCCAGTTTTCCCATCTGTCAAACTATCCATACTTTCCACATTAAATTAGAGGACTATCTATATTTGGGTATTTTCTCTACCTTTCTCTCATCTATCCTAATGTAAACTGTTTTTTCTGCTCTTGCAACAATCTCATATTAGTAAATATTTGCAGATTTGTACTACTTGGTAACTTGGTAGAGCAAGTGCCTCTCACAATCTTTTGTTGTTTTACTTTATTTTGTTGCTGGGCCTTTTTTCTTTTTCATATAGATTGAGTCAGTTTTCCATGGTCTTTTATTTTTTCATATTGTTTTCTTGGGCAAATTTATCAAAATTCTCAAAAACCCATATGGAAATTTGATTAATATTGCATTAAGTATATTAGCATATTTTAATATTAAGTTGGGTTACTTTCATTTATTCAGATCTTATTTTACATGCTTTAATAGGATTTTAAAATGTTCTATATAGGGATTGTATATATGTTTGCTTAAGTTCCTGTATTCTTATGATTTTCTGTTTCTACTATAAATGGTATCTTCATTTTTGCAAGACTGTTTCTTTTATTTAGACATAATTGAAGCACCGTGAAACTTACTGATCCTAAGTGTACATGATCAGTTTTGACAAAGACATAAATCTGTGTAAACCATATCCCATCAATACATATGTTTTCTACCCCAGAAATCTTCCTCTTGCCCATTAACAGTTAATTCCCACTTTTGCTGAGTAAGCATTCTTCTGATTATATCACCATGGATTTCTATCACCATAGGTTTATCTGTTCTTGAACTTCATATAAAGGAAATTACACACTTATGTACTCTTAAGTGTCTGACTTCTTTCACTTGGTTTAATATTCCTGACATTATCCATGCGTCGAAAGTCTATTCTATTATTGCTGAGTAGTATCCCATTGTATGAATAGATCAGTTTCTTTATTTCTTTACCTGTTGATGGAAACATCGGATGTTTCTGGTTTTGGCTAGTATGAGTAAAGTTACTATGAACATCCTTGTGTAAGGCTTAACGTGGACATATTTTCATTTTTTAATAATATCTAGAAGTTGAATTGCTGAATTACAGAGTAAATGAATGTTTGACCTTATTAGACTTCCAAAGAGTTTTCAAAAAAATTTTGGACCCTTTCACTCCCCTTAGTAAAAATTTTCAGGCGGCTCCATACCCTCATCAACGTTTGTTATTGTCATATTTTTTTTTTAAAGGTATCTTTTCTTTTCTCTGATAGACATGAAAGAATCATACAGTTGCCTCTGAGGATTGCTATAGTTACATCATTACTATTTAGTTAAAATGTTTTTTAAAATTTTTCCTTTTGATTTTTTCTTTGATTCTTGGGTTATAGAGATGTGTTTTATCTAATTTTCAAGTATTTGAAGATTTTCTAAATATCTTAATATTAATGATTTGAAATAGTATAGCTTTGTGCTTCAGAAAACATGCTGGTATGATCTTTTTTTTTCTTTTTCAAGACTAGCACCTGAGATAACATCTGTTCCCAATCTTTGCTTTTTCTTCTCCTCCCAAAAGCCCCCCAGTACATGGTTGTATATTCTAGCTGTAGCTCCTTCTGGTTGTGCTATGTGGGATGCTGCCTCAGCATGGCTTGATGAGCGATGCCATGTCTGCACCCAGGATCTGAACTGGTGAAACCCTGGGCAGCCAAAGTGGAGCATGAGAACCTAACCACTGGGCCATGGGGCCAGCCCCCTCTGTATGATCTTGATCCTTTGAAATTAATAGAGAATTATTTTTTGGTCATTCTGCTTGAATGTTTTATAGAAATTTGAGAAGAATGTTCTCTGCTTTTATGGAGTATGGTTTTCTATGCATAGATATTTACCTCCTCTTGGTCAAATGTGTTATTCAAATTATATACATCATTTTATACTTGTTTGGTCACTTTTTTAAGTTACTTACAATGTAATGTTAAACTCTGCAACTATGTTTGTGAGTGTATTTATTTATGCCTTTAGTTCTGTCTTTTTTCCTTTATCTGGAATCTATGTTATTGCATCCATATATGTTTCACACTGTAAGTATTTTTTTGATAATGTGACCCTTTTGTCAATATGAAATGGCCTTATTCATAGCTGGTGCTGTAGTCTTTTTGAAGTCAATTTTTTTTTGATATTATTAGAGACACTAGCTTTTTTACACTTAATATTTGCATAGAATAACCTTTTCCTTTTTAGATTTTTAATATCTGTGGCTTTATGTCTAAAGCATTTCATTTTACGTTTGCATATTTGTTTGTTTTGGTTATCAGCAGTTGGGAGATTTACTTCAAAGGACAAAATAATTATATATTTTCCTGCAAGAAATCTCCCAATGTATTATTTCCAGCAAGGCAAAAATGTTTGTATTATTTCTCTTAAATAAAGTTTTATATTATGAAGTTGTCCATTGGGACTAGATTTAGATGAACAATAATTTCCTGATTATAGTTTCTCAGCTTCTCTGAAGCAAAGGCTATATTTCTCCCTTGCTGTATGATTTTCTAAGACATTCTTGGGGTTTATAATTATTTCATTACTTTATTACAAATTACACCTGAACTCTATCATTTTACATATTTAAATTCAGGTGTACTCTATTTTCTTATTAGGTTTTTAAAACTGCAATTAGTCTGGTCTCCATTACTCTCCAAATGTCTACATTTCTTTCTCCCATTTTTTCCCTTCAAGACAAGTTTAAAATATTAGTTCAGTAACTTGGCTACTAAAAACTCATCATTAATTTTATTTCCCTCCTAATTTATAGCAAGCTATTATCCTTCCTGTCTCATTCCCTTCTGCTGCATTTGTTGCCTGTAGCTTTTATTTTATGCCCTCACTTATTTCCACTTGCTATCAAGCTTCAACCAATCAATGTGTGTGAATGCATATGTGTGTATATGTGGCATCTTATTACTTTTATTTTGTGCCAAGCAATTAATGTTTTTTGAGCTTTTATATCTTTACGACTTCTTTGTGTTGCTTTTCTATCTTAAAGATTATTGCATATTCTGGTGTGAAATACAATCAATAAAAATTCCAATAAAAAAATTCATTGATAAAAATTCCTCCCTAAGAATCTTATACAAGGTAACTGCTGAGGAGGACAATGCTTTCTCCCTTTCCCTTTTAGTTTCTCCCCAAACACTGTAACACAGCTATGAAACATTTTTTTTAAACAGATGGAGCTTAGAAGTTAAAGTTAGTTGAACAATTATGGCGGTGATAACACAGAAGAAAACTGAGTAGTTATTATGCTAAACCAGATTCCCTTTCCTATTAATTATATGTTATTGTTATACAAATGGGCAAAAAATATTCTTCAAAACTTTTCAAATCAAGAAAAATCATATTTATATTCAAGTGAACAAAAAGAGTGGATAGAACAAGGGAAATTCCAGAAAAATAAAGATGTGCAGTACAATCACGATTTGGAAGTGCCATCTTAAAGAGGAACAATTATAACCGAAAAAATCTACAACTGATATCTGAGATTTTTAAAAAAAGACATTTTATTTTATTTGGGGGAAAATGCTGCTGTTTAAGTGGGATTTCTGCAGATTGTATTCGTCTCTTTTCTTTGTGTGGTACTTTCATTTCCTTCTGGAGCAAAAAGTCTCTTCCATAAGAATTTTCCAGTTGAAAACCAGAAACAGAATATTCCAATAAAGCAAATATAAACCGTGTGGAATCAGGTGGTGGATATTCAGAAAGAAATGTCCCTTTTAGCCAAGACCAAGTTTTGGAAACAAACTGACAACACTAACTGCGTTTTAATAAAAATCATTTCACTGCCTCAATATGCATGGCAACCAGCTGCAAGTGTCAGGTTCAGATAAGCTGAAAGCAAGATGGCTGAAAGGTACATTTTCTAATCAACTTCCTGAATTATCTTTGGCTTGTGGTATGGCCTCACATGTGACCTAATTATGAAGCATAACATGCCAATATTTTCATAACAAAAAAAAGAAAATTGGTCTTTTAATTCTTTGGAAATGGTTCATGATGTTATCCTTGCCCTGTTACTTCAATGAATTTTAGATATACTCTTCCACTTAAACTTTGTCTTCTGACTAAAAAGTGGCAGACAACAATTTTTGGTGACATCACTTTCATTCTGTGTTCCATTATGCACACTTTGCAAGTTTTCAAAATTGTATATTTCAGTAGCTAATTTTTTTTTCCTGAAGCCATAGTTGGGTAAAGTCTTTTAAAAATGAATTTTATCTAAGGCATGGCCAAAGTGGCTTACTTTTTTAGAAGTAGAGAAGAAAGACATGGGAATTCAAAATAACATGTCTAGGTGTGTTTATTAAGAGTGGGATGGGAAATGTGGTTTGGGTTATATTTTCCTTCCTGTCTTAAACTTCAAAAATTTTAGTGGCTTCACTTTTATATTAATCTTCCTTTGCCCTTAAGTCCCCCAGCCCAACCTGTTCCTCCTCTTTGAGATCTTTCTTTGTTTTTTTTTTTTTCCCAGAAGACATTTTTTGACCTAGAAAAGGCATGATATAGAATGTATATTTCCTAAGCTGGAGCTAGAATTGAAAAATTTCTGCATGGAAATGACTAAGATCACTTTAGAAAATAGGTACAAAGTCTCTAATGTAGAAAAGTATTTGGCTAGTTCAAGAAACTAAAAGATTAGTAGAGAAATGAGGGTTGTAATTGATAAAACGGCTATCCTTGTGGATTTTGATATCACTGAAAATGATAAAGTTGGAGAAGAGAGATGAACAAGTATTCAAACTCTTCAGTGACTGCCAGGAGAGTGACCAAGAGGTAAATAGGGGCAGGTAGTTAAGAAGGGGTTAGCATAGCTGAGCCTTGTGTAATATATAGCGAAAAAGGAAATTTTGCTGTTATGTTTTTTGTTGGCATTGCTATCTTTTAGGACTGTAATAGCCCAGACGTGGCAATTATAAGCAAAGAGGATATCAGTTTACCCTCCTAGTACTGGCATATAAAACAACAAAAATGATTTCAGACTGGTGAGGTTATAGGGGAAGCTATTGTTCAATTGACAGCTGGTTTTCTATAAAAGCAGAGATAGTAAGAATACAAATTGGTGTAACTATAGGAAAGTTTGTTAATCATGAAGTGGTGAAAAGTATGGAGAGAGCAAGAAGAGATGGAGGATTTGATTCTTTTAGGCAATATTCAGAAACGATACTTTAGGTTGAATTGGAAGAATGGGACTTCTGTCAGGACTAGGATCAGCAGAACTCTGAGGTAAGATGGATTCATTCTAACAGTCTGAGATAAGGCAGGGTAATCAGACCTATTGCTACGTTCCCAATACATCCTTTCAGCGGTTGTAGTATACTGTTACAAACTCTTGGAAGCTTCGTGCTACCCATGGTGCTGATACACAGAAGAAAACTTCGTAACGTTTCCTGCTTCTGAACTCATTATTCCTGAGAGGGTGAAACACTAAGCGTATTTGTAACAATAGTGAAATCATAGAAACCAAAAGGCCCAAACAATGGATTACTCATGATGTGTATTCACAAATTAAAACAGGCAGTGTATTAGTTTGTGAGGGCTGCCGTAAGAAAATAACACACACTGGGTGGCTTAAAAAACAGAGATTTATTTTCTCAAAGTTCTGGAGGCTGGATATCTAAGATCAAGGTTTCAGCAAGGTTGGTTTCTTCTGAGATCTCTCTCGCTGGCTTGCAGATGCCCACCTTCTTGCTGTGTCTTCACATGGTCATCTCTCTGAGAGCACTCATGTCTGGTGTCTCTCTCTGTGTCCAAATTTCCTGTTCCTAAAAGGACACTAATTACAGTGGACTAGAGCCTGCCCTAAAGACCTCATTTTAATTTAATCACCTCTTCGAAGACTTATCTCCAAATATGGCCACACTCTGAGACACTGGGGTTTATGATTTATAAGTTAACATATGAACATGTGGATTTGGGGAACACAATTCAGCCCATAACAAGCAGGTAAGGTTAATGTGGTCTTACTTACAGGTCCATCCATGTGTTTTTACAACAGGAGATTGTCTATTCTCCCACCTACTCATAAAGTTGGTCATGTGCAGCAAGGCAAGAATGTGATATACCTTAAGGAGGGCACCATTGTTGGAGTTTATTCTTTGGTACTTTATGAAAATGCAGTAGGTAGAGATAATTTGATGAACAGACATAGCATGTGGTATTTCATTCAGTGTAGTCTAGATAAATTGTAAGCCTCTTCCAGGTGTATATAAGTAACATATACTAGATTATACACATCTGTCCCAATCTATTAAAGTTTTAAAGAAAAAGAGAACACTCACAATTAAATTTCAGATCTGGTGATAATTACTTATGTGACGTTAGACACCTCACCCAGATACTGCAAATCTCCTTCTTCTCTCTTCAAAATGAGAGGGAGGGACAGGTGCTACCTAGGGATTCTTTCCATTCTAAAAATTTCTATCTGTATTTTTTCAAATATTAGATAAGACTAGCATAAAAATGAAGTAAGATTTGACAAAATGTAACAGTATGAGGTAGATATTATTATCCTCACTTATAATCTTAAATACTTTTTATTTTCTCATAATTCAATGTTGTGTTTACATGTTCTCATGAGGGGGAGGGCTGACATTAAGCAAAGCTTAAACTTTTCTAATACCATTTCGCATCTCATTTTAAAACCTGTTTTCATTAACATTATTCTGATTACTTCAGATGAGCATCACAAACTTCAACGTTTTCTTGTGTTCCCAAAGTGAAAGAACAATTTTATTTTATTTTATTTTATTTATTTATTTTTAGGAAGATTAGCCCTGAGCTAACTACTGCCAATCCTCCTCTTTTTGCTGAGGAAGAATGGTCCTGAGCTAACATCCGTGCCCATCTTCCTCTACTTTATATGTGGGATGCCTACCACAGCATGGATTTGCCAAGTGGTGCCGTGTCCACACCCGGGATCCGAACCAGCGAACTCCGGGCCACCAAAGTGGAACGTGCAAACTTAACTGCTGTGCCACTGGGCCAACCACTGAAAGAACAATTTTAAATATTCTCTTGCAACTAGGTCTGTGTATAAAGAAGTTTTTTTATGGGGCTGGCCCCGTGGCGGAGTGGTTAAGTTTGCGTGCTCCGCTGCAGGTGGCCCAGTGTTTTGTTGGTTCGAATCCTGGGCGTGGACATGGCACTGCTCGTCAAGCCATGCTGAGGCAGCATCCCACATGCCACAACTAGAAGGACCCACAATGAAGAATATACAACTATGTACTGGGGGGCATTGGGGAGAAAAAGGAAAAGAATAAAATCTTAAAAAAAAAGTCTTTTTATAAGGTAAACCATCCCAAAGCTACCCTGCTAACGTTCCAATGGGGTACTTTAAAAACAATATCCACACTGTCAAGTAAGGAATGAAATAAAAGTAAAACAAAGAAAATAGAATAACTGTCCAAAAACCCAACTAGGTCTCATCATTATCCGTGCAAAATACCTTCCCTCTCAAAAGTTATTTTCCCTAAACTTAAAAAGATTCCACTACACTCTTGGTTGCCCACTTAGTTTCTTTTGAAGTTCACATGTACATCCACTTGTTTTGAACATAATGCTCAAAATGAACGATCTGAGTTGGGAACATGGAACCTTTGTAGCTCAGCATAGGTTTTCAAGGATACAGTCTTTCCATACTAAAACAGACAAACAAAAATCATATGATAAGACCTATGTTCTTCCTTAGTATTCACTAATCTGAGACAGGAACCAGCCTAACGAGACAGGGCCATCTGCAAGGCCCGTGGCCTAACAAGATAGGGCTCCTAACTGATCGACAAGCTAAAAGAATCAGATAGAGGCCACCAAGATCCACATTCTGCAGCCTCTGGACTCTTCTGGGTTTATGCATGCACCCTGGCATCCAGGAGTTGTCTGAAGGTGACCCTAGCCTCATTACCATACTAAAAATCACACCCAAGGTTGGAGAGCTAGCATGCTAATCATACATGTGTTGCATGAGGTGGCATGTTGAACAACAGTGCAGGCACAAGTACAACCCCACCTCTGCATGCCATGACAAGGCCCTCCTCCCCAGCCTTTACCGAAGAAATCCCCACAATCCCACTCCCTAACGAGCCAGTCACCTGCCCCTTTCCTTTCCACACCAGCTCCCTTATGTCTCCCCTGTGCATAAGCTAATAAACTTTTACTTTTATACTCCCATTTGTTGTCTCTCTTAATTTCTATCCTAGGGGACAATAAGAACCAAATGTTGGGGCTGGCCAGGTGGTGCAGCGGTTAAGTTCACATGTTCCGCTTCTCGGTGGCCCAGGGTTCGCTGGTTCAGATACCGGTTGCAGATATGCCACTGTTTGGTAAAAGCCATGCTGTGGTAGGCGTCCCATGTATAAAAATAAAGGAAGATGGGCATGAATGTTAGCTCAGGGCCAGTCCTCCTCAGCAAAAAGAGGAAGATTGGCAGTAGTTAGCTCAGGGCTAATCTTCCTCAAAAAAAAGAAAAAAAAAAAGAACCCAATGTTCCGGTAACAGATCCATTTGTTCAAAACATGCTTTCCTTTTGTCCATTACTCTTTAGAAGACTTCCTTCTTGTATAGTCTATAATATTTGACGTTTTTGCGTTTTGGAACTTCTTGTCTCCCCCCCCCCCCAGGGGGTCACAATGTGAATATCTTTAAAAGATACTTACTACTTTACTGCTCAGTTAAAACATATCATCCCATTTTAGGTACAAAGCACTTGTACATAGATTACATATAAGAATACACAGTTCATTAAAATTTTTTTCTTTCTTTGCCATAGTCCTCCTAAGGCCCCGCATTTTGCTAATCTTCATTGCTCCCAACCTAGGTAACAAATCAGCGTTTCTTGACCCAGGATGGAAGTGTTGGCTTATGTTTGCATGTATTTACCTTAAGGGTCAAATACACTGCAATCTTAATTGCTAGTTTAAGAGAAGCTTAAGGTAAATTATTGATGTATTGATTATGGGATTTAGGTCATACATATTGTTATGCAATTATTGACGGTATAAACCAATGCAATCAATTTCTCAAGGCATTGATGGGTTTTGGAAATCTCATTGAGATTACCCTCAAAATTCTTTATCTCCCCATTAGTGTTCATAAGTATATTTATGAAATTTTCTCATATCAGCATTTAAGACTAATAAATACTTGCTTACAAGTCAGTGCAATTTTTAATTAGGATTTTTAAGACATTATTTCCTATACTTTTCATTGTGAGTTCATAGTATGTCATATTAGCCATTAATGTGGCTACCAGCCCTGTTTATCCAATCAGAGTCTATTAAAATTCTATTCTAATGTCTAAAAATTCATCTGAAATTAAGAATGAGGATTGAATTAATTAAGATATATACATGGGTGTTATTGATATAACTATGTCTTTATCTACATATGTTCTAGGTTGTATTATTGGTCAAAGACATTTGTTCTTTCTCCTGGGCCCGTTCCTGCAGCAGGATTGTACTGCTTGCCCCATTGATATAAGGCTTGACAGTGTAACTTATTTTGTTACTTGGAATGTGTGTACCATTGGCCATTGGGAGTGTATCCTTTCCAAGTACATTATGTCATATGACCAGGGGTTTTTTGTTTTGTTTTTTTTTCTCAGACACAAGACTCTCATGCTTGATAAAGAAAGGAGCTACTCCATAATACAGCCTGGTTAAATTTATGTCAATTATTGATAAATATAAAAAGTCATAAAAACAGAAACATTGTGGGAGGTAAATTTGATTATACAGCGTGGCTAGTCATTTTACCCAAAATTGCTTAAAGCCGTTAGGTTTAGAAGTGTGGGCATTTATATGAATTAAATGAATTATGAACCATGTGAATAATTTAAGATAATTATATTTGAAAAAATTATAAAAATATTAAAAGCAAATATTTTATTTGTATTAATTAAACAGTTGCCTTTTTATTGGATTTTATTTTAATATAGAGTTAAAACCTGTTTATTAATAATTAACTTATTTTATTAGAAAAAAATAGTGCTTGCTGCACTGTTATACATAGTATTTGTACTTAAATCTAATGCCAGACAATTTTTTATGGGGAAACATAGATGGATAACGTCCTTGTGCTTTATTAACTCAAGAGAATAAGCCAGGGTTACAAGTGTTGCCTCCTTGCCATTGACATCCCACAGGACTCTGCACTGATAGCCCTTTTGTGTGGATCCGGGATGCTTTTCCCTTCCTGAACACAAATCCCTCTACATCTGTTCAATCAACTTTGCTCTAGGTTAAAGAAAAAATTATTGATGAATTGCAAGTCTTGTTTCACATTCTGTTATTCCTGGCAGCAAATCCCTTTTTTGTAGAGCCATTTTTAGCTGTATGTCTTCTGTTTCATGAAAACTTCCCTGTAAACACAAGCTACAAAGCATCATCGAGATTTTCTTAAATTACAGGTTTCTTCGTATTTACATATAAATTAAGATATATTCTTTAAATGACAAATGGTATTTTTAGATTTATCTCAGAACTTGGTGAAAGATGGAGACAAAAGGAAAGAAAACTCTTATAAGAGGGTCACCTTCACTGATATTGGCAAACTCCAGTGTTTCCTGTCTGAAAGATGATTCATGGAACGTATTGAGGTCATTTTCCTTTAGAAGAAGAGTGAATTCTTAAACCTTAAACAATACCTATTACAAAGCAGCTTCAGTATTTTTAGTACATTTAATAAATATATATATATATAATTCTAAGTCTCTTGCCCATTTTGAAAAGATTTTTTTCTGAATTGTTTACATTGACTCTCTTCTTAGGTTTTTTCCCCCTATTGAAATAAAAAGTTAGTACTATCCCCTGCCAAATAACTTAGTTTAAAAGATTTCTAGCATCTAATGTTATGCAGTATTTTTAACCTAAGTATGATCACGACAGTTTTCTTTCCCCAAAGGTATCAATATAAAATCTGAATTGAAAAACTTGGCATATGCTTCACCTCTGAGAGAATAATACAATCAGTGGATATTAAATATAATTTGGTCTAATAATGGTTAATTACTTAAAAAGTATTTCCAAGTATTGATTGTCTAATTTATAGTCGAGTACTTTTAACGACACACCTTGAAAGTAACATATTTACCTTTAGGCCACTTTGATGAATTACTTCCATCATTGAAAGTATATTTCAATGATTTATTCACATTGGTTCTAATTATTTCTATTCTTCTATAACATATTCAAAATGTGTAATTTTTCCCTTTGAAAATCCTTTATATGGTTTTGTACACCTTGTATATATTCTGTAAACTTTTCTTTCTTAAGATTAAACATACCTTGATCTTTCAAACAAATACATTTTGAATGGTTTTGAGCACGATTGCATTAAGTTATATTCTTTTGAATATTTGCTTGCTGTAGCCCTCCAGATTATTGCCCTTCACATTTCAAACAATAATAAATTGTAACAATGATCACATTGTGGTACAACCAGTGTGGAGTAGATTAAAATGTAACCATTTGATATCCTAGGGGTCCTTCTGCTACTCAAGCAGCCTAGAATTGCATAAAATTTTTGGAGCACTGTATCAAACCGTGACACACATTAAACTCATTTTTACATTCTGATTATTTTCAACATAGTCATTTTAGGTATGGATTCTCTATTATAAGACACCTGTGATAGTGTTCACTTGATGAACATGCCCTCAGTACCAGAGATTATTTTCTCAATACTTTGAGTTGTTTCTTTATACTATGCCCTGGAGAAATTCCATCTTGCAGCTCTCTCGTCTCTATTACACTGACATTTTTACTGGATGCTTGTTAACGTGGTGGAGGCAGCAGAGGGGTGGGACCTTCTCTAATGTTCTGATTAAGCTTCAGTCTCAGGCAGGCACTATGTCCCTGGGTCTTAAGAGTAGATCCTAAGCAAGTTTTCTTGTCCATTCCCAAACTATAGCTTTTGACTCAGTATATGTTATTGTCCCTTTCTCAGGGTTAGTATATGTTGTTTTTTCCTCTGTTCCCTTTCCCCATATGCAATGTTCTTGCACCAGTACGCCAAGTTGACAATTTTTGTTGTTCTTCCCTCTACAGATTAAACCTTTTGTTTGGAGCATGGAGAGAAGGGATGATCTGTGCAGAATTTCAGCAATACCTGCCGTTGCCCTGCCCCAGCCAGCATCACCATGAAAATGTTCTCAGGATTCTCTCCACTATTCCCTGCCAATGCTTGATGGGGTAAATGGAGGAAACACCTGCAAACCAGTATGAATCTTCCTATGTGAGCAGCCCCCAGAGCCTTCAAGTTCTAGCACTAACTCACTCTTGGCTTGGCAATTTATTAAAATTTTTCAACTGTGTCTTTTAACTGGCTCATATGGCACATGGCGGTATGCACCCCAGGTAAGCAAATGTGTGTGTCCTGTTTCTCCCTGCAGACGTCTACCTCTTCCTAGATTTTTGGTTATGTGGTTTACCTGCAACCTCAATTGTCTAGCATATTAGGAAAAAAAACTCATAAACTTGCAATTTGTCTATCTTTCTTCTTATTGTAAGGATGAGAGCAACATTCTTTCCACCTTACTCCATCTCTGAGATAAAATTCAGAGATTTTTTTATTAGGGTGTCTTCTTAAGATTTTAAAAAATTCTGGATCCATTTGCCCCCATTTAGTTAATAACCTATGCCATACTCTAATCAGCTTTTGATATTTCTTTTATAGTTCATGCACTGCTAGCAATTTATTACTTTCTGTAAGCTTCTCTTCACTCGGGCCAATTTTAAACCTAAACACATAATGAGTACCTAGCAGGAGGCATGAGACGCTAGGCCCCATCTTATGCTGCCTCCTCAGATCACCTTGAGTGGGTTGGGATGTTACTCAGTGCCTGGGGTGAGCCCTGCCTTTTCCAGCCCAGGCTCAAGCACATGCTGTTTGCCACATCCTCACTTCCCCACACACTTAGTGGAGTGACCGTGAACCAAGCAAAACTTTGAGAAGTTGTATTCTGAGTCCTTTTTTTTTTTTTCTGAAAAGATGATTTGTCATTTTGTAGCCCTTTGGTTTGGGGAGTATAATTAGCTTGTAGTCAGTTTTCCTCTTTCATTATCTGTGTCACACTCTTCCTGGGCTCATACTGTTTGATTAACCCTCCTGAGCTTGGCATTTATATTTTCTTACTCTGAACTGATGTGAGGTGGGCAAAGCTGGGGATAAGAAACGGCAGAAAACTCGGTTCATGGCAACTCTCTTGCTTTCATTCTAGATTTCTTTACAGCAAACCACACCTTTCCAACTACCACCACCACCACATACACACACAATCTAATTCCCAAGGGTACTTTTTTTCCCCATGGTAAGTCTGGTCTGTTATACTTCCTGGTTGAGTTGTGGGTGGAGGGTCATCAGCCTATGTTGATGTGCCATCCTGTCGAGAACAAGAATTGTTCTAGGATTACCTTTCTTTTCTAGGGGCAACCACATGTGTGTGCTTGACATTTCTTTAATCAATTTGAATATCCCTGGGAAAACAATCCTTTCTTTGCTGCTAACTCTACACACGAAAACCAATAACATGGATTTTAGACGATCTATGTATATGAATTCTAAATTCTATGAAGTAATTCAGAAGGCTCCTGGATCAGAATCACTGAATGTGCAGGCTGTGAGCTAACCAGAGGAAGGCTTTGGCGTGGTGGAGAGCAATCATGAAGGGACATGGAGGGAGTTCAAAGGGCTGTGTGTAGGATGCACAAGACAACGTTGATAATTGTGGTGAAGGCTACTCAAAACGCTCTTCCCTAGATAGCGATTTTTTTAAGGTATTATAATTTCCTAAAACTAGGAAATAAATTCATATTAGAGTCCTAAATCTTCCATTTTTATTTCTGGTAAAATCAGGAGTACAATTTTCCTTACTTTCCAGAACCTATAAATATTATTTGCCATTTTAAATGATAATTGTTTTGCCGCTTGTCCAAAGGAGCTATGGAAAAAAAAATATGAATTTGGGTTTAAAAGATATGTTCTTATTAATTATGTGGATTATTCTACATATGCTTCATAGTTAAAATAAATTATGAATAATGCTAAAGTTTTACACATTTTAAAGACACTTGAAATAGAATGATTTTTTTTTTTTTGGCTAATATAATAAGCGTATGGTTTTAACAATTTTCTCATTAGATTTTATGCTCTCTACTTTGCCTGACATTGTCAGTATTCTCTCCCCAGTTTCTGGCATATAGTAGGCACTCAATAAATATTTGTTAAATTAATGATGTGTTGGTGACAAGTTAAGGCTGATGTCATGTACATTCTTCATTTTCAAAGGTGTTTTATCAAGTGAATCCATTTATTTCATTTCAAGTTATGGTGCTACTTTTTGTTACCTAGCTTGAGCATAACTATTCGTTGCTCTTTCATTACATATATATTTTTATTTATTTAAGCACATGTAAAACAATTAAAGAGAAACGAAGTTGCTGGAATATCACACTGAAGGTAAAAACTGCTTAAGAGAATTAATTTTATTTTAGCTTAATTTATTCTAATGTAGAAAACCCATTTAGACAACTCTCTAGAGTTTTTTTTCCTATACAAAATCAATTTCCATCCTCACTTGGTAGTTTATTACAAAAGTGTTTTGCTGATATAACTTTTGCTAGTATTCTAACAAAAGCAATCTAAACGTTTTCAAAAAATCCTAGTTAACAAAGATATTTGGTGTTATGCTAATGTTATGATAATGCTTGCTACCTACACAATGATAGATATTCTTCAAAAATATTATGTGTACTTCAAAATATTGTTAACTTGCATCTGACATAGGCTATAGTTCATGTCGCTGCCAATGTAAATACTTTTAAAGAACTTTTGTGGGTGGTTCTGGGTGGATGGAAGACTGCTGGCCCCCAGGAAGTTCCAGAGTTCAGCTTTTATTCTAGAATAATGGATAAAAGACTCTACAGAAACCTGTTAATTTTAACGAAATTACCGTATTCATTCAGATATTGAAGTATAAGATTCATTTAAGTAGACGATTTTGATTAGATCAGAGAGAAATTTTAACCTATTTTCAGCAACTAGTGGCTTACTTAGCTTAATAAAATCTGGTTTAAGGGACTCTTCCTTTTAAAGGTAAGGAAACCCAAGAAGAGAACAAGAAATGCTCGATCCTGTCCTGCTTTAATTTTAACCCTGCTTTCTGCTTTCCTGTAGCTCTGGCTCTGTCTGGAACACCAAAGAAGTTATGATCACTGGTTGGTGATTGTGATCACCACCTGGGAAGAAAAAAATAAACTGGAAATTGTGGGGACTGGGGCAGGCCCTTTGCTAAATACCGTAGAAATTCTTGCTCTAGTTGGTTATCCAAGAACTAGTTGATAAAAATTAGCATTTTCAAAATATTATGATTACGATTTATTTTTATACATTGAAGATATTTGTTCTTTACCTTACTGCTATGAGAAATCTATTATTTTTAAGAATACTAAGCTAACTTTATTGTGAGACAAACTACATATTACAATTAAGAGGCCTATAATATCACTCCAAGAAAGAAAACTAATCACCTTTAATAGGTTTTATTAAAAAACAAAAATTATTCAAGGAGCCAGCATTATATTTGAAGTAGGTAACATATTACTGTTTTGCTTTCTGGAATTGTGATCCCAAAAGAAAATCCTTGGTTGTTAGGAAAACAATAAACTAATACTTTTAAGTACAATTATCCACATTACCTTTCACACTTAGAAATTTTGATATTCAAAAAAATATATATGTCAAATATGTTCTAATCTTCCCTGAATTTTCCCTTTTTCAATAGAAGTTATAAACTAGCTACTCTTAATACAGGGTAGATCTCAAAGAAGGTTTCAGGATAACTAATGGAACTTTTTAAAAGGAAACCACACCTGGTACCTGAACCCATAGTTAATGATTTTGTGCTTATTAGCTGGACCTAGAGCAAGTACGTTTTAAAGCTTCCACAGGTGATTCCGTGTACAGCCAGGTTGAAAATTGCAGCTGAAGAGGAGGTGCCCTCACAAAAGACAACATTTCTTTACCTGCCCTTTTAGTTCTACCCTCTCTTTCTCCGAATTTTCCTTCGACAGTCTTTCTCCTTGACTCACCCTGAGAATGCAGAAGTGCGCTGGAAGTTCTCACAAACACCAAAAAAGTGTAAAGTGGTTTTGCGGTTATAGCAGGAGATTCCCAGAACACATGAGTGGCTTTGAGTCTTGCCACACAAAAAGCACGTGAATATACAATTGCTACTGAAACATTCACAAAAGACCATAATTCAGGCTTCTTCCAGATAATTCATTATCTATATCACCTAACTATAGGGTAGCATCTCAAAGTCTTCCTTGGCTCCTCAATATTATCTCATTTTATGTTCTAAGAGCAGTTGTGAAACCATCTTGAGACATAAACAGCCCATCCCTTTGTTTGATATGGATCAACGTTGCAGAAAAATTATTGAAGGAAGTACATTAACATTTTCAGAAAGTCTTAACGTTCCACTTTACTCTAAAAAGTGCCAGGAAAATGGTGGAACTTGATAGCTTCTTTCTCATTGGTCATTTCTGCTTGGCACGTTAACATATATAGTCAAAATTGAATACATTATATTTCATTCTAAACCGAGGTTCTCTCCTCACAATAAATGACTCCATTGTTAAACCTGTTTTCAAAGATAATAACCTGTAAATAATCATTAATTCTCTTTTGACTCTTCCTGACACTATTCAAACACCAAATACTGACATTTTTATTTCCTAAGCATCTAACAAATTCATCTGTAGTCATCTTTCTAGTAAAGACAATGATCAGATCATCTCCTGCCTGAACTAGTATAACAAACTGTTAATTGGCTCATTCAATTTGCACACTGTGGTAGGATTGTCTCTTAAATCATGTCTACTCCTTTATATTTCCTTTATTGGATTCCCATTGTCCTAAGAGAAAAGCAGCCTATCTTCTTGGGCTCTATATCATGGGGCTTGCCTTTGCTCTCCAACATCATCTCTTGCTTTCTGTCAACCAGACATTCAGTGCCCCTAAACTCTAAAGCTCAGAAATACTGAACTATTTTTGCCCAGCAAAGTGACCTGCTGTCTCTTCCTTCATAGGCTTTTGCACACGCTGGATTCTGTCCCAGAATGAGTCTCCTCACCATCCATCCTCCACTACCTGTTCGCCACATTTCTCACTTTCTTTGAGCAACTCTTAGTTATCTTCCAAGTCTCTGCCCTAAATAGTGCTTTCTCTGGAACTCCTTTGTGGCCCTGAGAGTAAGTTAGTTCCACCATTTTTTTTGTTTGTTTTTGTCTCATCCAATAGTGCCACTATCACAATACTTAGCACCCTTTAGTATAATTACCTATTTTACTTGTTTTTCTAACCTCCAAAATTCTATGAGAGCAGGGCTATGTCTATCTTTTGTTATGGCTGAATTCCAAAGATTAAAAAAAAACAGGTACCAAATGAATACACGTTAAAAAAATGAAATAAAGGGCATGGCCCAGTGGTGTAGTAGTTAAGTTTGCACACTTAGTTTTGGTGGGCCTGGGTTCATGGGTTCAGATCCCGGGTGTGGACCTGCACACTGCTCATCAAGCCATGCTGTGGTTGCCTCCCACATACAAAATAGAGGAAGACTGCTGACAGATATTATCTCAGAGCCAATCTTCCTCACCAAAGGAAAAAAAAAAAGAAATAAAATCTAGTAGCCACCAAAATGTATTAACGGATGTACCATTTGAAAGATTCAAGTATAGATAAAGAAATTTTGCAAATTGGAAAAGAATAATGTGGTATTGGAACTGGGAAGACTATGGGGAGTATTTGTAAGCATATTGGAGTTTTATTGTACTTACAGGCTCCAGGGATCATGATGAAACCATAATTTTTTGTTTTCTAAAACAAGATATATTGAAGGCCATCGGGTGGCACTATTCAAGTGATTCCTGTGCCTAGGAGCTTTTTTGTTAATGTAGTCACATTGCTTTGAGACAAATGGTTGTGGAACACTGAGGCACATAGAGTTCAAGGGGCAGTCCATTGCACACAAATTGGCAACACTTTAGGAGATTGTAAAGAATGTACTATCATAATTAATAACAAAAAAAGACAAAGAGTACAATAATGCAGTGTGTTACCTCTATTAGGATTAGATTCCAAGCTTGGGATCATAAAATGGTGCTAGGACAAGGTGTCCTTAACTTCTTTCAGCTTTGTGGGTTAACTGCTCAAATATTCTTGGAGATAATTTTTGTTAATTCAGTTCCATTAGTTTTAAAAAAACTGGTAGATATTGGTCCAAGATTCTAGCAAAAGTATGTCTTTCTTCTTATACTTTGGGGCCTGTACTTTTGTCATTCGCTATTTGTGACATTTCTCTGCCTGCCTTTTTGGTATCAGCTATTCATCATTCAGTAATCAGTTAAGTTTCTTCCTCTATGAAGTTTACCTTGCCAGCCTCCTCTCGAACATAAAATGTTTTTCCTATCTCATAGAAGCTTGCTTTCTGTATTTAAAACACTTATTTCAGTATGTAACTATATATTTATTGGTTTAATTTCTGTGTTCCCAACTCTTCTATATGGGTCCATTAGCATAGGAATGTGTCTGTTTTTTTTCTTTCTTTCTTTTTCAATAGTGTGTCCTCAGACTAATCTTATGCTTGAAACACAGTAGGCATTCGATGCATATTTGTTGGATGAATTCGCAAAAATACTAATACACATAGAAACACAATTGGAAGAAATTGCATTATTGCTGTATTAGTGAATCATACTTTCTTTTTTTCTTACATATATTTGATTTTTGGTATTTTAAAAGTTATTTTATATTTTTATCATGATTAAAAAGTTTTAATACAGTTAATACAGTTTTTGTACAGTTATAATATGACAACAAATACAGACTGGGCCTTACTATATGCCAGGCATTGTTCAGAGAGCTCAAGACACAGCAGTGGTCCTGCTCTTATTTTACTGATTTATAACTGGGAAATATTTAAGAATGGTCATTATCATAATAAATCCTGTCCTGTATGTGAGTTATACGACAATAACTTATCTTTGTAGTTTGATTTCTCCAGAATGTAGATGAAGCAGGAACCTAAAGTTTTACATGAAGACAGAAGTAAATCAAGCTGTTGGGTTATGTATAATTACCATCTTGATCAAGAATACTCAGTTATAAGACATGTAATTTTACCAAAAGTATGGTTAAGTTACTTACCATCTTCTGCCAATTTTGTTAACTAGTGTTTTTTCCTTTAGGCTTTAAAAGCAGGTCATGTATTATTAGAACTGAGAACTTATAATATGTATTAGCTATTACTTAACTTACATCAACATTCCAACAGTAACAAAATCCCAATAAGACACTTTTTGACCTACAGTCAGTCATGGTGATTGACATATTACATTTAAATGATGACTTGTGTATATATTAATGTCATAATAGCTACATTTACATTACTGATGATAAAATATTAAAACTTCCACTAAATTATTTTACTTCATTAATTTATTTACACCAATCACATTGCTGAAAATAACTAAAGGAAGTCTATAGATACAACTGATAGTATGTTTTCTTCCTCCAAGAAAGATATAAAAACCATGTGAACATTTTTCAAAGACACATTTAAAATAAACTCCAAATTATCTGTTTTAGTTTTCTATTGCTGCATAACAAATTACTCCCAAAATTTAGTATCTTAATTAGCACAATTTATCTCACAGTTTCCATGAGTAAGGAATTGGAGTATGGCTTAGCTAGGTCCTCTGACTTTCTCAAGATGCAATAAAGGTACCAGCTAGGGATGCAGTTTTATATGAAGGCAGAAAAGGATCAGCTTCCAAGCTCACTCACATGATTGATGGCAGGATTTACTTCTTCAAAGGCTGTTGGCCAGAAGTCACTCTCAGATCCTTGTCACACTGGCCATTCGGTGGGGAGTTCACAACATGGCAACTTGCTTCATCAAAAGAAGCAAACAAGAGGGGCTGGCCCCGTGGCCGAGTGGTTAAGTTCACGTGCTCCGCTGCAGTCGGCCCAGTGTTTTGTTGGTTCGAATCCTGGGCGCAGACATGGCACTGCTCATCAGACCACGCTGAGGCAGCGTCCCACATGCCACAACTAGAAGAACCCACAACAAAGAATACACAACTATGTACCGGGGGGCTTTGGGGAGAAAAAGGAAAAAATAAAATCTTTTTAAAAAAAAAAAGCAAACAAGAAAACCCACAGAGAGTGTATCAGTCAACAGTATGCCATAGCCTTTTTCTAATGAGAAAAAAATGTTTTATTTAAAAATTTATTTTATTTTACTTTACTGTGGCAAGAACACTTACCACTAGATATATTCTCTTAACAAATTTTTAAGTTCATACTACGTTAAGGTTGACTATAGATGAAATGTTGTACAACAGACCTCTAAAGCTTATTTTTATTGCTTAACTGAAACTTTATGCCAGTTTATTAGTAACTCTACATTTTTCTCTCCCCCTAGTTGCTGCTAACCATCATTTAACTCTTTGAATCTATGAATTTGTATATTTTGGATATCTCATAAAAGTAGAATCATACAGTATTTTTCTTTCTGTGATTGTTTATTTTATCAAGCTTAATATCTTCAAGGTTCATCCATGTTGTCTCATATTGCAGAATTTCCTTCTTTTTTAAGGAAGTAATAATATTTTGTTGTATATATACACCACATTTTCTTTATTTGTTCTTTTGTTGATGGACACATCTTGTTTCTATAATTGGCTATTATGAACAGTGCTGCAGTGAACATGGGAATGCTAATACCTCTTCAGAAATCTAATTTCAATTCTTTTGGATAAATACTCACCAGTGGTTTTGCTAGGGTAGTTCTGTTTTTAATTTTTTGAAAAACATCCATACTGTGTTCCATAGCAACTGCACCATTTTGCATTCCCACAAACAGCATGCAAGCATTCCAACTTCTCCACACACTTGCCAACATTTGTTGTCTTTTTTGATAATAGACAATTTTAACAATAGATAATATTATTTGACAAGAGTATTAGTAAACTTAACTAAGGACATGAAAGACTGAAAACTATGAAACACTGATGAAAGAAATTAAGGAGACACAAAGGAAAACACATCCCATGTTCACGGGTTGGAAGACTTAACATTGTTAAAATGTCCATATTACCCAAAGTAGTTTACAGATCAATACAATCTCTGTCAAAATCCCAATGGCATTTTGTACAGAAATAGAAAAAATAATTCTATGATTCATATGGAACCACAAAGGACCATGAATAGCCAAATCAATACTCAGAAGAGAAAGCTAGAGGAATTACACTTCCTGATTTCAAAATATACTACAAATCTCCAGTAATTAAAACAAAACAGTGTGGTCTTGGTATAAGGACAGACATATAGACCAATGGAACAGAATAAAAAGCCCAGAATCAAATCCATGCACATGCAGTCAACTGATTTTGACAAAGGGGCCAAAAATACACAGTGGCAAAAGGATAGTCTCTTCAACAAAAGGTTCTGGGAAAACTGGAAATCCACAATCAAAAGAAGGAAATTGGACACTTGTCTTACAGCATATACAATAATTAATGCAAAATAGAATAAAGACTAAAATGACCTGAAACTATAAAACTATAAAAGACTAAAATGACCTGAAACTATAAAACTACTAGAGGAAAATGTAAAGGAAAAGCTTCATGACATTAATCTCCGTGATGCTGTCATACTATGACATCAAGAGAACAAGCAATAAAAACAAAAATAAACAAGTGGGACTATATAAAACTAAAAAGCTTTGCACACCAAAGGAAATAATCAACAGAGTGAAAAAGGGACCTACAGAATGAGACAATATTTGCAAACTATATATAAAATAAGGAGTTAATCTCTAAAATAAGTAATGAACTCCTAAAACTCAATAGCAAAAATATTTAAAAATCTGATTAAAAAGTGGCCTAAGAACTTGAGTAGATGTTTCTCCAAAGAAGACTTACAAATGGCCAATAAATATATGAAAAAGATGCTCAACATCACTAATCATCAGAGCAATGCAAATCAAAACCACAATGAAAAGTCTCAGTCTTTTATAACCTAATGCTGGAAGTGATCTCTCAACATTTTTTCTGCTTTCTATTCTTAAAAACAGGTCACAAGGTCCATTCCACACACAAATGGAGGGTATTACACAATAGTGTGAATACCAGGAGGTAAGTGTCATTGGGAGCCATTTCTTATGTTGCCTATCCTAACACCAGTGAGACCACATAGCAATTGCTACAACCATGTACTCTGTGCCATACTGCTTGAGTTTGCCGAGGTTTAAGTTCTAGCCCAACTATTTATTTTCTGTGTGACCCTGGCAAGTTGTTAACATTATAGTCGTTTCACTTTTTTTATTTTTAAATCACTGAAACTATCAGCAATAGCTACCTATCACATAAGTATTGTGAAACTAATAAATAATAGATTCACAATATTTACACTAGTGACATTTTGGACCAGATAATTCTTTATTTCGGGGGTCTGCTCTGTGCATTGTACAGAACATTGCAGCATCCCTGGCTTCTACCAATTAGATACCAAGAGCACAGACCATAGAGTGACAAACAGAAATGTCCCCAAACACTGCCAAATGCCCCTTGGAAGGTAAAATCACCTCCATTGAGCAACCACTAGTTTACATGCTCTATTGCACATGAAGTTTATTAAAACTTTCTGTAAATGCTATATAATATTAGCTATTTTTATAATGTCTGTTTTGGCTTTAAACTTTTTTCTACTCACCTAAGCACTAAAAGAAGTGATCTGAGCTCCAACAAAGTGAAAAAAACACTCCATCTCAGAATAGAGGTCAGTGGAGATAGATAAGTGGAGTGGAGTATGACAGGCCCCAGGCAGTGTGGGCTCATGAGAAACTCACATGGGGCTGTCTACCCAGGTAGTTTCTATACTGCTTGAAATTCCAATGACGTCAGTTATTTACTTTATTTATATCTTGGTTCACAGATATCCAGGGAATCTTTTCCAAAATACAAATAACTTTGTGAATAAGAATACATGAGTGATTTATAAATATTGTTTTATAACAATCTATTCAGGTTCAACTATCAAATGCCATGTTCATCTGTTTCTGTGCACCGAGGAACCCTGAGTGTGAAAGAACTAAGGTCTAACTTGAAATTTTCAGTCACTAATTGTGGAAGACAGAGAGAGAGAGAAAGAAATAAAAAGTTATGGGAAAATCAGTGTACAAAAATAGCATGTTAGCTATCTTGAGGGAAGAGTGCTAGTTACAATTATAGATCTGCTTAATAGCGCTTTTTGAAGAGAAATCTGACTTTAGGAAACATTTTAATGTGGTATGGTTTTTAAGTTACTCAATTCAATCAAACATCACAACGTTTGTGAAGCTTTTCTTTTCGAAATTGGAACATATGTCTATGTAAGAGTTGATGATAATGCAAATAGTGAAAGTGTCACAGCTAAAGCAGTTTTTACTGGTAATTTATTGTATAGGTGTAAGAGGATGTTATTAAGATTTACCAAATATGTGTTGTAGCTGATATCTATAATAAAATTGCCTTGCTTATTGAAATAGCCTAATTCTGAAGCAATGACACCCCTCTTCATATTCTAAGTGAATAAAAGAGGAAAGGAGATAAATAAATGCTTTTTGGGGGGATGTGGATTCAGACAAAAGATGCTTTTGCTATAGTCATATGCATCTTTTTGTCACAGTTTCTTGTATTATTTTAATACAAATTCTTTATTGGTCATCCTCAATTTCTTCTATTTTTAAAATCCGATGATTTCATTTTTTGATACTTCCACAGAAAAGTAGTTAATTTCCCAGAGCTGTTCTTTTAAAAACACTTTCTCTGTATCGCAAAATATTACTTACCAATTTATTTATTTGATTATAAATTGGATTCAAAGCACTATGGTCAGTAAAGTTGAGAATACACAGATCAATAAGACATAGTTTCTCTTCTCAATAAATTACAGAAGAATGGATTTGCTTACCTGCAACCATAATATAAGTCAGGATATACTTGTTTATTTGTTATAAAGAAGTAAAAACAAAGTGGCACATTGAGGGCACCTCTGGTTGGGGGGATTCAGGAGGGAGGAGTGGGAGGAGTTTGCCTTTGAGATGGGCTGTGCATGATAGTTATTGTTTAATCAGGAAGAAATAAGAGAATTATCATTTCCAGCAGCACCATGAGCACAAACAAAGGTGTGGTGTGTGTTCAGGCAATGGTAAATTGCAGAAAGGGTAGTTGTGAAAGGATAGGTTGGAAAAGGTAAGTTCTAAGAGTATACTGAAGGATCATGAAAGACAAAAGAATAGTCTATAAAAGTCTAATAATATTTCAGTGGTTTTAATTGCTGTGAATCCAATCTTCAACCTTTTCCTTTTGTGCACACTTTGTAATAGCCCTTTATTCTCTGTATTAGTTTCCTAGAACTGCCAAAACAAAGTGGGAGGTTTAAAACAAGAGAAATTTATTATCTTAGACTCTTGGAGACTACAACTCTAAAATCAAGATGTCAGCAGGGCCGTGCTCCCTCTGAAGGGTCTAGGGAAAAATTCCTTCTTGCCTCTTCCTACCTTCTGGATGTTGCTAGCAATCCTTAGCGTTCTTTGGTTAGTGACAGCATAATTTCAGTTGCTACCTCTGTCTTCTGATACGGCCTTCTTCCCTATGTATCTACGTATCTCTCTATTTCTGTATGTGAGTTTCCTTATTTTTTTCTCTTATTAAGACATTATATCTCTTATTATTTCTCTTATTAAGATAAGAGTCATGGAATTTAGGGCACAACCTAATCTAGTATGGCCCATTCTTAACTTGATTACATCTGTAAGGTTCTATTTCCAGGTAAAGATTCACAGATACCTGGGATTAGAACTTAAACATATCATTTGGGGGACACAGTTCAACCCACAACACTCTTCTGAGGTGAATTTAAAGATAATGTAAGCTATTTATACATATAATTTTCCAGATAAATATAATTAACAATAAAAATGACTAAATATAAATACTTCAAAGTACATATTTATTTTAATATGTTAGGTACTACTAAACTAAAAGGTATAATGAAGTAGCCTAATACTTATACTTGAAGATGGAATCACCATGTGAGAACAAAACATATTTTAATATTGGAGATCCAATATCATAGCAACGTTACCATCAGTGGATTGATTTTCATAAATAGTGAATCACTGTGATAAAGTTCTGAACAGAATGAAAAAATGACTTCCCCTCACTTCAGAAGATACTTGGATTTTGGAATTAAGTTTAAAATACAATGTGCAAAAGTGTTTTGTGTTGCATATAAAACAAAGTTGATTTCTATGCTTGGATACCAACTAAGTTTTCAGTTATACAAATAGACATTGGAACATATGAGAATCATGGAAAATACAAAATAATTATTTTTGTTAGGCAGTGCCATGTCTAACACGAAACCAAGCACCTCTGGCACCAACCACTAGAAGCTAGAATGCCTCCAGCTCTCCATTCTGTGAAAATAGCAATAGCTTCCCTCTTCTAATTTATAAAAACATAGTTTAGGAGGGTAGAGTAGTTCCTGTGGAGACCCACAGTCATAATTTGAAAGCTATCTCTAACCAATGGATACGAGTGCAGAATTTCACCAGTCTGATGTGGTAAAGGGTAAAGATTATAAAACAAATAACTCATCACATATATAGTATATATGCCAAAAAATTTTATAATTTATTCAATAGATATTTACCGCATTGTGCTAGATACTAAATTATATCTTTGGGACAAAATGATAAACAAGAACAGTAAAAACTGTTTTATTATGAAAATAAATTTATGATTGAATTATATATATTTATTATATGTTCTAACAAAATAAAAAATAAGTTTCAAATTATTTATATAACATACATGTATGTTCATATATATGTGTATATATATACATATTCATTGCAAATATTTGCGCACACAAAGTAAAGACTAGAATCAATAATACCAAAAGATTCATTGTAGTTATATATTGATTATTTTCTATTGTGAATGTTAAGGCTTCTTGTTTATCATTTTCTGGAATTTTTGTATAATTGTAATCAAAATAGCAATAAATCCATTTATTTTATATCCACTATGATAGTTGACATATATTACTCTTTTTACCATCTGAGTTACATAATTTTTTGTCTTTACTATTTGGGAAACTGGAGTGTAGAGAAATAAGTGGATTTCTGCTGTACTGGCATATTTCCAGCATGATTTTGGATTGATTGAGCATATTTCCAGGATATGCTGGCCTGCAAGCACATTTTAGATCACACCACATAGGCAGACACCTAGACAGGCTATATGTAAAGCTTATATCTCTGGCTTAATTCTCAACCCTTTATTCATCCTAACTTAGCAAAGAATTCAGGATTCACTTGAGTATGGAGCAGATTGCAAGCATAAAACCTCTATGCGTGTGCTCACTGAATAATATAAAATGGAGGAAGGCCAGGTGTTTGAACTATGCTGTTGCAGAACAGGTGGCACCATGCACATGGCGGATGCATGAGAATAGAATCAACAATGCTTTCAATGTAGGGATAGAGCTTTAGTGTGGTTAAGAAGGAGTATAATGGACATTTATTACTGAACAAAATGCCTCTAAAGTAAAATGAAAGGACCAGTCTTCAATTATTACAATCTCTTCCTCTTTATTTTATTATGAGGTTATTTCAAGTTCCATATTGCCACATAGCAAGTCAGGATATTTGTGATGTAGGATTCAATGGAGATATTTCTTATAGTGCTTCAGAAATTTATTACCGTGTAGCCTGGAAATACAGCAGTAGAATTTATTTTTGAGAAAATTAAATATTAATTCTTTCACATGATAAGTATGACAGTGTAGGGATAGACAAGGTTTCTGCTACAAATATTGAGATAATGCAATAAGAAGAAGGATAAATTAAAATAATTTTACATTAATATTTCATTTTTAAATTCAATGGGAGATTGTTTTTTCTGGTTAGTATCAAGTAGATTTTGCTTTTGAGACAAAGTAGAAGTGGGAAAGAAGAAAATTATCCAGACATGCGCTCTGGATGTTTTTGGTGTTGACAAGGAACTTTTCTTCTGGACCTTTAAGTTTCAATTACCAGCAACACTTCCTATAGTACCAATTTGCTGTAGACTTTCTTATTTAAGGAAAATTATACTTCATTTAAAAATGGTTTTGAATTTATAGCCTACAGTAACTTGTTTGCAAAGTAAATGTGGTTAAACTCATTGCATGAAAAGCTATTAATATTTTTTAAATAAAAACAAAAATTCAGCAAATTTTCAACTTATTCCATGCAACCATCAAATATTTAAAAAGACCTTTAAATACTTTTAAATGTAGTATTCATTAGCTCAGGGATCTAATTAAACAAAGTCTTTTTAAATTGGGTATAGGAATGTTTTATCAGATAAAGAAAGACTCTGCAACCAGATCACCCACGCTAACAAAGAGGTAATTAATTAATTAATGGAGTTCTCTGAATGACATGTGTGGAACAGGAAGTAATAGGAGACTGCAAGCTAGTGAGTATGTGGGAGAAACCTGCAGAAACCAAGCAGGCTGCATAGAACTTGCAAAGGGCACCATAAATCAGAAACCCTACACCTGTTACCCTCACTCAATAAATTTGTGACCTAGGATTGACTGAGCACTACTGAGCCCTTTTGCCCTCAACTAGAAAAAAAAAAAATACATACAAGTTAATACAGGTGAAAATGTCTAAGGACTGAAAAAAAAAGATGCAATTAGATATTTTAAAACATTAACATAACAATAGTTTATATTAGGCAATCTGGAAACACAAGATTAAAATTATTGATAGCAAACATTCTTATCTTTCTTTTCACCTTTGGGTAGGTGTTTTATAGGGAATATACCAAATTGTATGAGAATGACCCCTTTCCAACTCTCTGCCAAATGCGAAAATGTGTCTTTAAGAAAATGTTAATACAACTTTGAAATTCTTTGATGTATGTTATTTATCAACCAAGAAAAAAAGTTCTCAGCCTAATTCAGTTTAAGGTATAGTTATGTGCATTCTGCTGATTTCCAGGTGCTTGCAATCTAAAAATTAGATATATAATGTTACTCATTGAGAAATTGGATGAAAGGTATAATGCGTGAATTTAAATAAATGCTCTTAAAATCTAGAATTAGACACGTATCATATCTTACCTGGATCAAACTTCAATTCTCTCATTAAAAAGCTCTCACAAAGAACAAGGGACATGGGGAACTTAAGCTTAATCATGAATATCATTAATACTCAAGGGATCTAACTTCAAAATTGGGAATCTGATAGTATTGACAGGAGTTCTATAAAAGAATAGTTTCCTGTGCACGATAGTTTCCAATTATACATGTAAGGAGCTTAGAAGTTGTCACTCCATCCTAACAAGAAGTAAAAAGCTGAACAGAGAGAAAAATAAATAACTATTCTTGGATCCAAAAGAAAGGGGAGGACAGAGAGCAAATCACTGCCACTGGAGAGAGGGAGAGGTAAATACAGGGAGTTGTGACTTACCAGAGAAGAGACTCATGAGTGGAAATCACCTTGAGAATCAGTGCCAGAGTAGGAAAACCTGAAAGATAACTGAAAAATTGCTGGTGGCTCATTGTGGACAAGTCTAAGAGTTTAAAACACCAGGGGGATCTAGTCCTAGGGAAACCCACAAAATATTATGAGAATTACCTTCAGGATCTTGACCAGGTTCCCATAATAAATATCGGAGAAAAATCCCCTTATGCTTCCAGCAAGGGAAAGGGTAAAGGAACCATTTTGAATTACAGCAAAGCACTTTGTTCTTCTTAACAAGACCTTCTCTCAGGGGAAACTAGTTAACCAGAGCCTAACCAGTTGGGGGTGTTATCAGAGTCTAACTGACCTGGGAAATAGAAATATCCAATGCCAGCCCACTCTAGCCATCCAGTACCATTCTAAAAGGGAAGAAACAAACTGAGAAGCACTTGTGAAGTTCACGGTCCAGAGATATAGGCTCACTAAAAGACTGAGACCTAACCACAAGACTATAGAGGGCTGCCTCTCTTTTCAAACCTCACCAACATATTACTAGGACCTATTTACAGCAATTCCTTTTACCCAGTACATGACATCTGGCTGTTAAGAAGAATTTACAAGGCATACCAAAAAAGGCAAAAAACACCATTTGAAGAGACAGAGCAAGCATCAGAATCAGACATGGCAGGGATATTGGAGTCCTTAGACAGAGAATCTAAAACATCTATGATTAATACACAAAGGGCTCTAATGGATAACATAGACAACGTGCAAGAACAGATTGCCATGTAAGCAGAGAGATGGAAATCCTAACAAAGAACTAAAAAGAAATGCTAGCGGCCAGCTCCATGGCCAAGTGGTTAAGTTTGCATGCTCTGCTGCGGAGGCCCAGGGTTTGGATCCTGGGCGCAGACATGGCACCGCTTCTCAGGACATGTTGAGGCGGCATCCCACATACCACAACTGGAAGGACCTGTAACTAAGAGATACAACTGTGTACAGGGGGAGTTTGGGGAGATAAAGCAGAAAAAAAAAATGATTGGCAACAGTTGTTAGCCCAGGTGCCAATCTTAAAAAAAAAAAAAAAAAGAAAAAGAAATGCTAGAGGGGCCAGCCCCATGGCTGAGGGGTTAAAGTTCCTCTTACTCCAATTTGGTGGCATGGATTCGTGGGGTTCGGATCCCAGGTGGAGATGTAGTCCACTCATCAGCCATGCTGTGGAGATATCCACATAAAAAATAGAGGAAGACTGGCACAGATGTTAGCTCAGGGCTAATCTTCCTCAAGCAAAAAAAGAGGAAGACTGGCAATGGATGTTAGTTCAGGCAAATCTTCCTCACTAGCAACAACAAAAGATGCTGGGGATAAAAAACATTGTAACAGAAATGAGGAATGTGTTTGATGGGCTTATTAGTAGACTGTATACAGCTGAGGAAAAGAATCTCTGAGCTGGAGGATATTTTAATAGAATTCCCAAAACCAAAAAGTAGAAAGAACAGACTGAAAAAAAAAAAAACAAACAGAAAAGAATATCCAAAGACGATGGGGCAACTACAAAGGTTAACATACCTATGGTGGGAATACCAGAAGGAAAAGAGAGAAAGGAACAGAAGAAATATTTGAAACAATAATGACTGAGAATTTTCCTAAATTAATATCAGACACCAAACCACACATCCAGGAAGCTCAGAGATCTACAAGTAAGATAAATTCCAACAAAACTACACCGCAGCATATCCTTTACATAATATGGAAAATAAAGATTAGGAAAAAATCCTGAAAGTAGTCAGTGGAAAAAAAGACCTTATAGAGAAACAAAGATAGGAATTACATCTGACTTCTCAGAAGCTGAGCAAGCAAGAAGAGAGTGGAGTGAAACTTAAAATGTTGAGGGAAAAAAACCTCACTAACCTAGAATTCTATACCCTGTGCAATTACTCTTTAAAAGCAAAGAACAAAGAAAGCTTTCTCAGGCAAACAAAAATTGAGTGAATTGTTGCCAGTAGAACTTCCTTCCAAAAAATGTTGAAAAAAAAGTTCTTTAGAGAGAAGGAAAACAATATAGGTCAGAAACTTGGATCTGTATAAAGAAAGGAAGAGCATCAAAGAAGGAGTAAGTGAAGGTAAAAGAAAAGCTTTTATTTTTCTTATTCTGAATTGATCTAGCAAATAATCATTTGTTCAAATTAATAACAGCACTAGCATATTCTATTATGTATGCTTATGGATATATTTATGTACATTTGTACATACTTATATATCTATCATACATATGTCTATATGCTTATATAGAAGTGAAATGAATGATAGAAATGACATAAGCGATGAGAGGGAGAAATTAGGATTATTTTGTTGTTATAAGGTACTCACACTACCTGTGAAGTGGTGTTGTATTATTTGAATGTATATGGTAGATACCAGAATCCTAGTTCCAGGGAGATTCCTTTGGAATAGTGGATGAATAGTGCCACCTGAGGCATTATGCATGCAGAGATCAACTCCAGGAATCAACATCCACTCTGTCACCCTAGTTCAGAACTGAAGACTACCCCAATGTGTGAAATAGAGAGAAAAACCAAGACTCAGACAGAATTCCAGTGAGAAAGATATATATACTCTGTGTGATTTAGAGACCATACCTCTATTTGCTGTTCTATATCCCTGGATACATTTAGGGGCTCAGTTCATTTCTGAGAACCAGGATAGTACAGGTGAGGCCAGCTGACCAGATCTCATTCTTAACCACAATCTGGACATCAGGGATCCACAGAATCCACATTTTTCCTTTGACATTAACTTTTAGTATATGTTGTGCTACTACCCACAAAGTCAATAATTAGCCACATGGAGACCTCAGGTAGGATGTATATATTATGGGGAAAAAAATGCACCATGAAAACTTAAAAACAATTTGATTTATATTAATTTTTCTGACAGATGCTTTGGCACAAATGGAGAGCAAATAAATTTTTAAAAATTGGAATTTTATATAATTTTTCTCTTGAAGGATAATAAAGGACATCCTATCTATAGTTATTACCCAAAAAGTCCTGAAAATTGCTATTTTGGGTTATTCAGTGGGAAAATGAAATTAATTGAATAGCTGACATTTTCAACAAATTTTCCTAGATTATATAGTGGCTCATGTTTTCTTTTTCTCACTATGGAAATTCACTAGTACATACTCACTAGTAAAATCTCATAATACATACTCATTGTAAGTAAATTTAAACATACAGAAACTCAAAAAATAAAAAATACATATTTCCAGAATCCGTAGATACAAACTGTGGCTATTTTTTTCTAAATACATATTTTATGTATTACACAGAAAAATATTTAAGTGGAATGTTGACAATTTCGTTTAACCTTTCCTCTACTGAATAAATCACTAATTCTTGTCAATGCTACCTCTTAAACTCCCTTTGAATCTTTTTATTTCTTTCAATTTTCAATGTCACCCTTTGTTGCAGACAAGTATTGAAGATAAGTATATTGAATACCTAGAAAACTAATATAGTATTTAACTGCTTTCCCCTTATTTAGGTGGGTCTTTTTCCTTTTCAAGGTATTCAGTGTTCACAAGTAGTTGGAGTCTTTATAAAGCAAATTTTGTTTATATAAAAACCTAAATCAATTCATGTCGCTCTCCTGATGAAGCCCTACAGTCTTACATCATAAACTTGTCTAAAAAGACCCCTGAAGAGCTAAACTGCTATTTATTTCCCCAGCCTCATCACCAGTGCTCCTTGTGCCTGTGCCTGTTCCTCCTGACTAATTCAATCTGTAATTTGTTTGGGGATATCAGTTCCTCTGAGGATTCGTCCTTGTTGCAGCCTACAGATTAGATTGGGTTTAGCACCTCGTGCTTTCCCTATTATTGATCTATGCTCTAATAGTGTTTTAATTGTCTTTCCCTCACTAGCTTACAAGTTTCATAATGGCAGAGATTATGCTGTGTTTGCTTTTGAACCTCAAAGCCAAGTGTAAAGTTTTCAAATAATAGAATGGGATTTTTAAAATAGTAAATTTTAGTAACATGAATCTTTTCCCTATGCACATGCTATTGCCTCTTGTTGGAATATTCTTCTCTATGATACTTGACTGACTCTTTCTTATCCTTGAGGCTTCAACTTAAATGCCATTTCTTCAGAGACTTTCTCTGGACCCTCGATCCAAAATGCCTCTGACACGCTCTCAAAATAGTATGTAATTGTCGAACATAATGCATATAATGTTTTGTAATATATATGTATTTCTTTGAATATTTGGCTATGTCTCTCTCGCTCACTATAAGCTCCATAAGGACAGGTGAGGTGATGATTTGGTTCATTTTCTCTCTGTTGTCCTAACAGAGGGCTGCACAAGATGAAATGGGTGCTCAGTAGATGTTTGTTTAGTGAATGATGGATGCTGAGATTTTGTTTGATTTTACTGGTTTTGTTTCATTTGCAACTTTTTTTATGTCCTGACTTAGCAGAAATAAATTTTGCCAACATTACAACAACCCCTAATTTTTTCCATAGTTTCTGGTTCGTAAAGCCAAAAATCCAGAAAACACTGCTACGGAAAATGCACCGTGATATTGACAGGATAAATGCAAAGAGTTTGGGGTCTGTTTAATTGAACATTTAAATCAGAGAAGTAACTTTTCCTATATGCATTTTGTTTCATTAGCAAAATACTGTTTGAGAAAAAGATATATTTCTTATTTTCAAAATTGTCATGCTACAGCCACATGTATCAGTACAATTTATGGTATTTTTGCCCTAACTTTATGGACAAACTAATTCTGGGTTACTCTTTTGTTGTTTCTGTGTCTGAGAATCAAATGTACAAGTGGACATTGAAGCTTTAAATTGCTTGCATTCCATTGACAAACTGTAAATTTTCCAGCTCATTTATGCAAAATAAAGATTACCTCAGACCTGGAATTTAAATTGGATTAGCATTTCACTAAAGAACAGCACGCAACGTGAGTAATTTCTCTTTCCAACAGATTAGTAAACAATACGTATTCCTTGGATAATGGTAAGTATACCATTTCTGAGGCCACCTTCAAGGACAACAGTTTGAGAAAAAAGTTACTTCTTGCAGTTAACAAATGAATTATTTATTTATAATGATTTGTAAATTTTAGTCACATAGAAATATTTTTTTGGAAGAACAGTAAGTCTTATGCATATGCATTTTGAGAAATAAGTTTTATAAAACCAGTTTTAATAATGTTCCTGCAGGAGTACAAATAGGATTTAACAATAGAAATGAATTTAAAATATTCATCTATTATTAATACTGAATGTATAAACCCTATTAAGAAAAGAGCAGGAATAGTTTAATAAGATGCTATCCTATGGATAGAGATGTGTCAATAACTCTCAAGTGATTGGTATATTCATCCATTCTTCATTAAAAATGCATGGCTATTTAATTCCTGACAAACTCAAATGTGAACACTATGTCCTAGAAAAAGAGACATGCCTTTCAATAATAAGTTTAAGTTTATTTATTTTGAATATAATTTATCAGTGATACTTATGTAGCAAAACATTTATCACTGCATGTGGAAATTTGGCTAGGAGTTTATTAAAGATTTATTGCCATTTCCCCTTAGAGAAATTTTACATGACATGCATTTTAACATACGAAAGGGGAACACAAAAGGGAAAGCAGAGATAAGTCCCTTAGAGTGCTGTTGTGTAAATAGATTCAGTCTACTGTTGCACCACAGTGGCCTTCATCTGGAAAGGAACACTTTTCCTCTTCCAATCTTAAGTTAACCGTTAAAACTTTGAATTAATTTGTTATAATCAGTGAAGCATAAATGAATTCACTTATTGACTCTGTAGAGAGGATGGAAATTAATGTATGTGTTCCTAGTGACCTAACTAGGTACTATGTACCTAGTTCCATAGTAATCTATGTCTAACAAAACATAAAATTTGATATATAAGAACAGCAATAACAATAAAGATAGAATATTAAGTAAAATAAACACTGGGAAGGGGGCAAGACTATAAGAGAGAGTTACAGTGATATGCTTTTTTTCTGTTGTGAAACCACACCATATATTTATTAAATTTTCTTTCAGCTAAAACATAATTTGAGCAGATTCTTGTTCCCCAATATATGGAAGATTGTGCTAATAATATAAAGTTGTTGGGTGGACTATTTGGTCAAATGTATAAAGTTTCTTTTTTTTCTTCTTTTTTTTTGAGGAAGACTGGCCCTGAGCTAACATCTGCTGACAATCCTTCTCTTTTTGCTGAGGAAGACTGGCCCTGAGCTAACATCCGTGCCCATCTTCCACTACTTTATATGTGGGACGCCTACCACAGCATGGCCTGTCAAGTAGTGCCATGTCCGCACCCGGGATCTGAACCAGGGAACCCCAGGCTGCTGAAGCGGAACATGCGACCTTAACTGCTGGGCCACTGGGCCAGCCCCTATAATGTTTACTTTTATATTACTATTTTTAAAATTATTATACAATAATAGAGACATTTTAATTCTTTAAAGCCATACAGTGTATCATAAATTACTAAGTTGTTTCCCTATTTGGGGGCATTGTATAAAGTATCAATTTTTTAATAGAGTAAATTTAATGCTTTTAAATTTGTTAATTTAAGATAAAGCATAACACTACACCTTTAAAAATTCATTCACTTATTCAGTCAAAAACATGTATTAAAAGCAGATTGCGGGGCCCGCCCCATGGCTGGGTGGTTAAGGTCGTGAGCTCTGCTTCAGCGTACCAGGGTTTCTCCGGTTCGGATCCTGGATGCAGAGATGGTGCCACTCATCAGGTCACATTGAGGCGGTGCCCCACATGCCACAACCAGAAGAACCCACAACGAAAATATACAACTATATACTGGCGGGTTTGGAGAGAAGAAGCAGGAAAACAAAAAGGATTGGCAACAGTTGTTAGCTCAAGTGCCAATCTTTAAAAAACAAACAAACAAATTGCATTCCATGCCTGTTGCAAGTACAAAGAATATAATGGTAATGAAATAGATATGAGTCTTCGTCTGCTAAAGCTTACGGCATGGTCATGAGTCACTTAATGATGGGGATACATTCTGAGAAATGCATCATTAGATGATATCATTGTTGTTTGAACATCACAGAGTGTACTTACACAAACCTAGATGGCATAGCCTACTATACACCTAGGCTATATAAAATAGCCTATTGCTCCATATAGGGTACAAACCTGTACAATATGTTAGTGCACTGAATATTGTAGGCAACTGCAACACAATGGTAAGTATTTGTGTATCTAAACATAGAAAAGGTACTGTAAAAATAAGGTATAAATGATAAAAAATGTCATGCCTCTATAGGGCACTTACCATGAATGGAGCTTGCAGGACTGGACGTTGCTTTGAGTGAGTCAGTGAGTGAGTGGTGAGTGACTGTGGAGCCTAGGATCCTACTGTGGACTATGTAAACACTGTATGCTTAAGTTACACTAAATTTATAAAAACATTTTTCTGTCTTCAGTAATAAATTAGCCTTATTTTACTGTAACTTTTTTACTTTATAATCGTTTTCATTTTTGAAATTTTTTGACTCTTTTCTAATAACATTTAGCTTAAAGCACACATTGTATAGCTATACAAAAATATTTTCTTTCTTTATATGCTTCTTCTATGAGGTTTTCCTATTTTAAATTTTTTTCATATTCTTTAAAGTTTTAAAATTTTTGTTTAAAAACTAAGATACAAACACACACGTTAGCCTAGGCCTACACACGATCAGGATCATCAATATCCCTGTCTTCCATCTTCACATCTTGTCCCACTGAAAGGTCTTCAGGGCCAGTAATACACATGCAGCTATCTTCCCCTTTGATAGCTATGCCTTTTTCTAGAATAGCTCCTGAAGGACTTGCTTGAGGTTCTTCTTGAGGAGCTGTCACTCTTTTCAGAAATATATCTATAGAGGTTTGCTTTTTTTTTTAATGATAAATTTGCTTGAAAGCAGATAATACACTGTGAATATTCCTATCCATTAACGAAAACTTTTCAGTGTTAGGGTCTATGTCTTCAGACTTTTTAAGGAGTATGTCAAGATCTGCAAAATCTGCTGTAAACCCTTCATTGTGAATTTTCTTGAGGGTTTCTCTTTTTTATCTTCCTTTTCTCTTGCCTCTTCTTCAGCCGTGTGTTCCTGTTCCAGTTCCAACTCCTCATTAGGCAATTCCTCCAGAACTACCTCTAGGAGCTCCTCAGTGCCATCCTCAACACCCAGGTTAAATTTGTTGGCTATGTCAACCACAGCCTTGTTGATTTTTGCAACCTCCTCATCCTTGGAAAATCTTTTAAGTCATGGACCCACTTGACTGTCTTTTTCTAGGTGCCATTGATACGCTCTTGGGTGACATCACCTCAAGCCCAAGCAAGGTTCTGATTCAGTCATAGATGCCATCATCCTTCCAGAATTGGATCAGTGTCTTTTCCATGTCTTCCTCAGCTACAGCAATAACCCGGGCAAATATTCTCCTTAGGTGGTAGACCTTAAAAGCTGCTATAAGTCCTTAACTCATTGGTTATATCAAAGAAGTGGTGTTTGAAGGGAGAAACACCACTTTGATATTGGGATGAAGATCACCAATAAAAAGAGGATGACTGCAAGCATTATCAACAACAAGTAAAATATTGAAAGACGTTGTTCTCCAAAGAGTATTTCTCCATTTTGCTGGCATAGCAATTCAGGAGGGCATCTTAGAAGTGGATTTGGGCCATCCATGACTTCTTATCTCTCCTGTAATACACTAGCAGTGTGTGCTTATTGATCAGCTTGAAGTCCCTGGGGTTTTTTCGGTGCCAGATCACAAAAGATTTCAATTTGCAGCCTGCAAAATTGCCCCCTAAGCAAGACTGTTATCTCATCCTTAAAAGCCTTGAAACCTGGCATTAACTTGGCCTCCTTATGGATGAAAGTCCTTTCAGGCATTCATTTCCAGAATAGGGAGGTTTCATCCATATTGAATATTTGCTCCAGCAACTAATTATCCCCCACAATCAGCTTATCTAGAGTTTCTAAAAATCCTTCATCAGTCTTCACATTAACACTCATAGACTCACCACTTACTTTCACACTATGTAATGAATAACAATTCTTAAATCATTTAAGTCACCCAGAGCTAGCAGTAAATTCAACATCAAAGTCAGGTCAAGAGTTTTCTTTCAACATCACAAAGAAACTTGCTTTGGCCATATTCATCTTGGTGCTGAAAGTGATATCTTTCTGGGTGTGGTCTTCAATCCAGGTCATTAGAAGTTTCTCCATTTTTCCTCCAATTTCTCCAAATTTTTGTTAGTCTCATTGTCTTCAATGAAGCAGATCCTTTAACAGATTCTGTTACTTTATTCTTGTTCTTCAAGATCATAGCTTGAAGAACAAGCTATGTAGGTGGAATGAGACATGCCTGACTGGCAAGCAATAACCATCACTGATTTTCCACCTTTGTAGTCCTTAATTATTTTTTATTATGTTTTTGGGTCAATCATTCAATGCCCCCTCTTACTGGCAACATTAGTAGTGGATTTTGTATACTTAGGAGCCATGATGAGCAAAACAACATGAGATTAAATAAAGCAAAAGAGAAAATGATGCAATGAAGAGATATGGTAAATATGAGATGTATGAGGCTATTAGTGGTGTACCATGGCATACTGTTTTATAGTAAACATTTTTTAGAAGTAGAAAGAGTACACTCTAAAGTAATGAAAAAATATTTTTCACTATTTTTACTATAGTATAGTAAATACATAAACCAGTAACATAGTCATTTATTATTATTACCAAGTATTATATGATGTACATTATGTATTCTATACTTTTACATGACTGGCAGCATGGTAGGTTTCTTTACACCAGCATCACTGTTATTCACATAATGCATGAATAATGTGTTATGCTACAACATTTTGATGGTACAATGTCACTTGGCGATAGGAATTTTTCTGCTCCAGCATAATCTTATGGGACCACCGTCATACATGCAGTCCATCATTGACTGAAATGTTGTTATGCAGTGCATGATTGCATAAGGAGCAAAAGACATTGAGCAATTAGTCAAATGCACAGCAAAAAATTATGAACTGTGATCATTTAGCTATGGAAAATATAGAATAATAAGATAAATTTTAACAGGATTACCAAATTTGGATTGGGGTTCATGGAAGTCATATCAGAGGAATTTATATATAAGGTAACACCTGAAGGATAAATAGAAAGCTATCAACAAAGAGCCAATGAAGGACATTGCAGTTAGAGGAAGCATCATATGCTTCCATGTCCAGAGATTATAAAAAAGCTTAATGGATTCAATCATAGAAATTAAGCCAACATGGCTAGAAATTAATGAGGGAGTTAAAACTGATGCAAGAAGAAACTAAGGAGTTTCCAGATCATTAAAGGACTTGCTGGCACAGTTTAGGAATTTGAATTTTGTACTATACTTAGTGGGGGATTTGTCAAGAATTTTAGGAAGGAAAATGATATGCATTTATTTCCATTTTCAGAATAAAATTTAGCTTCAGGAGAATGGAATGGAAGGTAGGGTGGGTTGAAAAGTGAAGAGACAATTTGGAGGCATTACCAGCAAGAAACAATTATGGCTGAATTAGAGAAGTCACAGTTACAGCAGAGAAAATTGGAGAGACTTGAAATACCTTTTCAAATTGTCAACATAGCTTGGTAATTGACAGATGGTTGATGGAGAGAGAGGAGCCAAAGGGGCCTGCACTCTATTTTCAATAAGCAGCTGAATGGTATCACCATTTTTAGATTTCGAAGTTTGAAGAAGGACATATATTGAAAATATCAAGAGTGACACTTGCGATATATGTGTTTAAAGTACATTGAAACATCTGAGTGAAGATAGCTAGCACTTAACTGGAAGAGGAACTCAGAGGAGAGTTTTGGACTCCAGATACATTAGTTGGTGGTCATAGTTCATAGGTATTTGAATGAATTTGAACAACAATAAAACCCAGAGAACAGAGAGTGAGAGAGAGAGAGAGATCTAAGCCAAGAGAGATTTTTCTGGAAGGAACAAGAGTGGAAAAATGTGATGAATTCTGCTTGGAGGTCAAGTAGTTGGCTATCAAAAAATGCCCAAATGATTTTTAAAGTGCAAGAAAACCAGGAAACTCTTTCTTTCCTCCCAAGAATTGCATATCAATTTAGGTAAAAATATTTTAAAACACATTTTAAAATAAAATCTTATCAAAAATAAGATAAGCATTTCTCTGGATTGAAAATAGAACAGAATCACATCCTGTAAGTACATCTGTATCAACAGAGAAAACTTTACTGCAAGATTAGAACATTGAGACCAGGTGGTCAACTTCACAGGTGTATTGGGAACCTTAATTTACCACAAAGGAAGAAAACAGAACTTTGTGGTAAAAAGATGTAGAGTAAATATGTTATATTGGATTTTTTTTTAAGTTGTGAGAACTTTCAATTTCCCTTTTATTGTATAAAGCTGCAAATAATATCTTTGTCACACAAAAAAATGAGTAAACACTGATTAAACTAAAATATCATAATTTTGAGTCCATCAGAAATCTTAGATCACAAAGCAACCATGTAACCTAAAGTTGAAGAAAAGAACAAGTCCTTTCCAGAGGATGATGGAACATGAGAGTTGTCTCAACTGTGGGGGAGGATATGAGAAGAGAATCTCTGTGTGGCCTCAATAAAATTTAATCAGCTAAATTATAAAGAACCACTGAACATCAAGTGGCCTAGCTTGTCAGTCTGAAATAGCTGAGACTGCTGTCTACCACAGTCTCTACTGCTTGACTCCACAAAATAACTAGAATTCTATTAACAATACACACGCACAAAAGCAAGAGGCACCAACCTAATGGAAAGAGACAAAGCAACAAACAGAACCAGATTCATAAATGACTCAGACATTGAAACTATCATACAGGAATTTTAAAATAATCATGATAAAAATATTATAGCACATAGTAGGAATAGCGCACAACATGAATAAAAATAGGGTGGTGTATGAGTCTGGAATTTCTAGAGAAAGAGAACAAACGATATATTCCCTATAATATATTCTACATATTATATATAAACACTTTAATATATTAATAAGAAATATAGTTTATAGAGAGATTTATTATAAGATATTGGCTCACATCATTATGGAGACTGAGAAGTCCCAAGATCTGCACTTGTCAAGCTGGAGACCCAGGAGAGCCAAGGGTGTAAGTTCTAGTCTCGTGGCAAAAGGAGACAGATGTCCCAGCTCCAAAACAGTCACATAGGGAGAGTGAGTTCTTCCATTCTCAGACATCTTTGTTCAAGTCAGGCCTCCAATAGACTGGATTAGGCCCACGCACATTCCAGAGGGCAATCTGATTGACTCAATTAATTCAAAAGTTAATCTCATCCAGAAACACCCCCACAGACATACCCAAAATTATGTTTAAGCAAATACCCGGGCACCCTGTGACTCAGTCAATTTGACACGGAAAGTTAACCATTATAGGAGATTTCAGCAGAGAGATGAAAACTGAAATAATCACAAGCAAATCCCAGAGATAATTATAAATTGTCAGATATGAATAATACCTTCAATAGACTCACCAGAAGACTTGGAAGAGCTGGGGATAGAATCATTAAACTTAAAGTTGGGTTAGTAGAAATTGCCCAAAGTAAAAGACGGAGAGACAGAGAGACAGACAGAGAGAGAAGGAGAGAGAGAGAGAGGGAGGGAGAGAGAAAGAGAAATCCAAGAGCTCTAGCACAATATCAAATGTCTAATATACGTACAATTGCAATCCCAGAGGAAATGAGCAAGAGAATGGTGGAGAAGAAATATTTGAGAAATAATTGCCAATATGTTTGCTGAGATTGATCTTCTAACTGTGTATATAATAAAGCTTTATTTTCTGTTTAAAGCTTTTCAACGTCTCTCTTTTTCCTTCAATATTAAGTACTGTTCTTTCAGCCTGACTTATAGACCTGTATAATCTTATCTTCATTTGCCATCCAAGCCAGTTATAGCCACTCCAGCATTCATTACATTAGCATACCCATATCAAGTTATAAAAACGAACCATGTTCTCTTGCAACATCTGTACTGGTACATGTGTATTCCCTTTTCTTAGAATCCCTGTCCATGTCTAACTCAACCTGACCTTAACTCATATGTCAGGATCAATTTGAAGGTTACTTTTATTACAGGTCTTCCCTGGTTTCCAGGCTACGTTAGTAAGTTCTCATACTACCACCAACTTGATTTCATCATAGTATTTATAATAATCCATTGTGATTTTTTCCTTATATATACTCTCCTAAGTAGGCAATAAATCTCCTGAGTTTGGTGAATGCATTATATTTTTCTTGTATATCTCAGGGTAGTTCAAAGAAAAGTTTCTCAGTGCATGAAACACGCTTGGTAAATGTTAAGAAATGACTTAGTTAATAAGATAAAAATAGTACTAGTAATATTAATTATAACAAAGAAAATATGACTGGCTGGCTACAGACTTCATTGTAGTGTTTATGAATAGTTGTGTTCTTTCATTATTACTTTTAACTGTCCAAAAAACTTTTTAATTTGTTCTTATATGATCAGCACATTTGTAAAGATTCATAACTTGTAAAAATCTAGGCATCAAAAGTTAAGAATAAAAAAGCAATTTTACATGGTTTAACAGTCTATAAAAACACAAGTTAGCACATATTGTAAATCACTAGTAGAATGCACAAACTTTCTCAGAGCACAATGTAACCATGCTGGAAAGGGCTGTAGATATAACTTATAGCAAATCTTTCAGAGCAGACTCTATTAATCTTAATTTTTACTGTTGCATTTATCAGAATTAACTCATGAAAGATTATATATGTGAGCTATTTATATGATAATGAAACAGTGTAAAATCTGTGGTATGCACAAATCAAACATTTATATTTGCTTCTTTCTTGCTATGCTTATTTTGTTATATTTGTGATTTGTAATTTATTTTCATATTCCATATTTATGAATAGGAAATTGTAATCTATATAAACTATATTCACACAAGATACTGTATTTTAAAGACTTTGTCAGTCTTTTGCTGATGTATTTATCTCCTTCTCTAATATATCATAAATGTATCATCTAAATAATGGTAAAAATTGCATTCTCAACAGACAAATTCTACACATGTAATTCTAAATGAACATGGAATTTTGTTCAGTCATGCAACAGAACATGTTTAACACCATTAGTCATTCTGTGAATGAACCTTTTGAATTAGGAGAGATCATCATAGAAAAATAATTTTCAAATTTAAAAGGGGCATTTTCAGACCAGTCCCAGTGGCCCAGTGACTAAGTTTGGTGCACTCCACTTTGGCGGCAAGGGTTTAGATCCTGGATGTGGACCTACACTACTCATCTGTTAGCAGCCATGCTCTGCTGGCAAGCTCACATAAAAAAGAAAAAAGGATGAAAGCTGGCAATGGATGTTAGCTCAGAGCAAATCTTCCTCAGCAAAAAATAAAATAAAAGGGGCATTCTCCTTCCCCCTCAGATTTGAAGATACTGAAAATCTAGTATAAATCAAATTTTTTATCTGTAATATGGAATTGTAAAATTTATCTCTATTCACATTTTGTCCTTTGACTTTCAATAGAACTTTTTGAATAGCTATCCCAGGAGTACAATACTGCTTTTCTGTCCTAATGGAAATACAATCTCAAAGTTTATCTTTCTTTTTTTTTAACTTGAAGTTGTGAACTGGTTGTATCATCCACATTACTTTACATAAGATATTATTTAGCCATTCCTTCTTTCCTGAAACTTCTCTACAATTTTCAAAATGCTGTTAATTTGGAAATTCAATATTTTGAAAGTGGTATCCCATTAAGACTTTCTGTTTTATTTCTTCCTAGAACCTTGATTTTTCCTGTAAATTTTTGAGTAAACTTTCTAATCTTTTAATCTGTTCTATGTATTCTGTATTCTCTTCTACCTTTCCTTATTCATTTAAACTTAAACCTCAAAAGCCATTTTTTTTCCTTTGGGCTGCACATGTCATTATGTAATGAAATTTCATAAGAAAGCATTCACTAAACAATTCAGATTTCTGAGTCCTCAAAACTTGTTCAACTAGTGTGCTTTTTAACATAAAGCTTTAGATTTTACTAAATTATTTTAATTTTGATTATGTATACATATATACATCTACTACATTAAAAGTTTAATATGGAGGCTGGCCCAGTGGCGTAGTGGTTAAGTTTGCATGCTCCACTTTCTTGACCCAAGTTTCCCGGTTAGGATCCTGGACGCAGACCTAGCACCACTTGTCAAGTCACACTGTGGCAGCATCTCACATAAAGTAGAGGAAGATTGGCACAGATGTTAGTTTAGTGACAATCTTCCTCAAACAAAAAGAGGAAGACTGGCAATATATGTTAGCCCAGGGCCAATCTTCCTCACAAAACAATAAATAAATAAGTTTAATATGTAATTGAATATATAATAAATATATTATAATTTATTTGAGGCATAATTGACAATTAAAATTACACATATTTAAGACATACAACATCATGATTCGATATATATACATACATACTGTGATATAATCAAGACAATCAAGCTAATTAATATATCCATTACCTCATATAGACATCATTCTTTTTCTTTCCTTTCCTTCCTCCTTCCTTCCTTTCTTCCTTTCTTTCTTCCTTACTTTTTCATTCTTTCCTTCTTTCTTTCTTTATTCCTTCCTTTCTGTCTTTCTTTCTTTCCTTCTTCCTTTTTTTTTGTGATGACTTCCCCGCTCCCCAAGCCTCTGGCAACCACCATTCTATTCTCTGGTTCTAAGAGTTTGACTCTTTTAGATCCCGTGTATAAGTGAAGTCATGCAGTATTTGTCTTTTTGTGTCTGGTTTATTTCACTCAGCACAATATCCTCCAGGTTCATCTCATGGCTGAATAATATCCTGTTGTATATGTATACCACATTTTCTTTATCCTTTCAGCCATCAGTGAACATGTAGATTGTTTAATTTCTTGGTTATTGTGAATAATGCTGAAATGAAGATGAGAGTACAAGTATCTCTTTGAGATCCTGATTTCAATTTGTTTGGATATATACCCAGAAGTGGAATTTCTGGAACATAGGATAGTTCTATTTTTAATTTTTTGAGGACCCATCTTATTGCTTTCCATAAAGGTTATACAAACTTACATTCCCATCAATAGTGTACAAGGGTTCCCTTTTCTCCACATCCTTGCCAACACTTATCTCTTGTCTTTCTGATAATAGCCATTCTAACATGTGTGAGGTAATATCTCATTAGGGATTTTATTTGCATTGAGGTGATGATTAGTGATGCCGAGCACCTTTTCATATACCAGTTGGCCATTCGCTTATCTTCTTGGAGAAATGTCTATTCAAGTCCTTTGCTTATTGTTGAAATCAGGTTTCTATTTTTCTATTGAATTGTAGGAGTTCCTTACATATTTTTTATGTTAACCTCTTATCAGATATCATATACATGATTTGCAAATTTTTTTTTCATTTCATAGCTTGCTTTTTTAATTTTGTTGATTGTTTCCTTTTCTATGCAGAGCTTTTTAATTTGATGCAATCTGAGTTGTCTATTCTTGCAGTTTTTTCCTGTGCTTTCAGTGTCATAGCCATGAAATTATTGCCAAGACCAATGTCAAGAAAATTTTTCCCTATGTTTTCTTTTAGTAGTTTTGTAGTTTCCAGTCTTATGTTTAAGTCTTTAATCCACTTATAGTTGATTTTTTTAGATATAGTGATAGATGAGGCCAATTTCATTCTTCTGAATAGGGATATCCAGTTTTCCCAAAACCGTTTCTTGAAGAGACTATTCTTTCCCATTGTGTATCTCTTTGTTGAAGATCAGTTGACCAAAGATGTTTGGATTTATTTCTGGGCTCTCCTGTTCTATTAATTTGTATGTCTGATTTTATGCCAGTAACTGTTTTGATTACTATAGATGTGAAATATATATTGAAATCAGGAAGTGTGATGCCTCCAGCTTTGTTCTTCTTGCTCAAGATTGCTTTGTGTATTCAGGGTCTTTTGTGGTTCTATACAAATTTTAGAATTATGTTCTCTATTTCTGTAAAGAATGCCATGGGGATTTTGATAGGGATTATATTAGATGTGTAGATCTCTTTGCGTAGTATGGATATCTTTGCAATATTAAGTCTTCTGATCCCTGAACTCAGAATGTCTTCTCATTTCTCTGTTTCTTTAATTACCTTCATTGACATTTTATAATTTGCAGTGTACTAATCTTTCACCTCTTTGGTTAAATTTATTCCTAAGTATTTTATTCTTTTTGTTGTATTTCTTTCTTAATTTCCTTTTTTGATAATTCACTGTTCGTGTATAAACATGTAACAGATTTTTGTATGTTGATTTTATATCTTGCAACTTCATTGAATTTGTTTATTAGTTCTAACTTTTTCTGTCGTCGAATCTTTAGGATTTTCTGCATATTTGATTATGTCATTACAAACACATAATTTTATTTCTTCCTTTCTGATTGGAATGCATTTTGCTTCTTTTTCTTGTCTAGCTGCTCTGGCTGGGACTTCTAGTACTGTGTTGACAAGATGTTGCTAGAAGGTCTTTCTTATCTTCTACTGAATCTTAGAGGTAAAGATTTCAGTTTTTTTCCCATTGATTACGATATTATCTTTGAGTTTTTCATACATGGTCTTTACTGTGTTGAAGTAAGTTCATTCTATAGCTATTTTATTGAGACTTTTAATCATAAATAGACGTTGGGCCTTGTCAAACACTTTCTCTGCATCTATTGAGATGATCATGTGCTTTTGAAATTTCCTTTTGTTAGTGTATTTTATCCCTTTAGGTGATTTGTGTATGTTCAACCATCCTTGAATCCCTGGGATAAATCCCACTTGGTCAGAGTGTATAATCCTTTTAATGTACTGTTGAACTCAGTTTGCTAGCTCATTTTAACCAATTACCTCTGCAAAGACCCTATTTCCAAATAAGATCACATTCTGGTTTTCAGATGGCCATGAATTTCAGGAGATACTAGTCAACTCAATGTACTACCCAATCCATTTTTCAATTCAACAGACACAAAGATTGATTGTGTAGCATCCTCCTCCTTTTTATGAACTTCATGCCACAGCAGGTGAATTTATACTGTGTGTTTTTTTTTAATGTACTTGACCTGCTGAATTTAGATCAATCATGAATGAAGCATCCCTACATTTTTAGTTGATATGGAATTGCCCGTCATGGGAAATACCTATATTCTTATGGTTTTGATAGGTTCCACTTTTTGTTTGGATTTGGTTTTGTTTGTGTTTTTGGGGGGAGAGGGGAAATTAAGTGTATTCCTAAAGCTGAAGCTCCTAATATGTCAGAGGATTTTTTTCTTGTTTTATTTTTTCTGATATTGATGGTATATGTCTCTGTGATATTGTGATTTATGATAAGAAAAATATATTTGGTCTTTGTCCTCATTTCTGTCACAGGGCTATTAAAACACTTGAAATTTTCTGTGATGAGAATGATAAAGTGTCTTTTATTATCTTCAAAATGACTTTTAGAAAGCCCTCAGGTAACCTATGGGGGCTGGTTTCCAGGTAAACCAATAATGCGATTATAGGGTTGGAACTTTCAGTACCCCCTCCACAAATTTCCTGGGTTCAGGTGGGATAGCGACTGGAGGTTGAATCAATTGCCAAAGGTCAATTATTTAACCTATCATGACTATGTAATGAAGCCTCCATAAAAAAACTCCAAAGGACAAAGTTCAAAGAACTTCTGGATTGGTGAACACTTGGAGATATGAGGAAAATAGTGCATCTGTAGAGGGCCTGGAAGTTCCACGCCCTTTCCCTGTACCTTGCCTTATGCAGCTCTTTCATCTGACTGTTCCTGAGTTATATTCTTTTATAATAAACTAGTAATCTAGTAAGTAAATTATTTCTCTGAGATGTGTCAGCACCTCTAGCAACTTACTTGAACCCAAGGAGGAGATCGTGGGAACCTCTGATTTATAGCCAGTTGGTCAGAAGTACAGGTAACAAATTGGACTTGTGACTGGCGTCTGAAGTCCAAGAGGAGGTCTTGGGAACCTCCAGTCTGTAGCTGGTAGGTCAGAAGCACAGGTAACAACCTGGGCTTGTACTTGGCTTCTCAAGTTGGAGTGAGTGTGGTCTTCTAGGACTGAACACTTAACCTATGGAATCTGATGTTCTCTTCAGGTAGATAGTTCAAAATTGAGTTCAATCGTAGGACACCCAGCTGGTGTCCTGAGAATTGCTTGTTGGTGTGGGGAACATCCCCCTACCCTACACACGTTGGAATTGGTACTAGAACCTATTTAGCTTGTATGTATTTAACACTTTAAACCTTATCTCCTCTTATTAGTGGTAGATATCTCAATCATTTACACAGCTCACTGGGTAGTGGATGCTTTGATACACTACATTCTGTACTTTCCATTTGAATAAATAGGAAATAAATAGGAAATTCTTAAGCTTATTGCAAAGTGAGATAAAAGAAATAACTCATCTTTCTTTATTTCAGGCAAGTGACAAGATGTCATTCTGTGCTAGGATTTAATGATCTTAACATATGTTCATCTCCCATGTATAGATAATCACTGGTTTCATTTTGTGTCTTGCATTGGGGTAATTTTAAATATTTTAAATGTTAAGAAGTCATAGATATAAGTACAAACTGGGCAATATTAGTTTACACGTTAAAATGTGGTATGTATGTAGGTTTTTAGATATTTATTAAAACATAAATCTCAAGTTTCTATGATCACCCAGTTTGAATTGTGGTTAAAGACTCTTGCGTGGGTAGATGGACATGAGTAGAAGATATATAAAATGAACTTGAAGGTAAATAAAAAACGTATCAGAAGTAGAAGATACGAGAATTTGCAACCTGAACTTCTGAAAGCATCCATTTTTTCAGCCAGGAAGTAGCTAGCACAGAAAGCAAGAGCTCTCTACTAGACCCACTAAACAAGGCAAGTGGGGTCATTATGATCATAGTGTCTGAATAAGACTTGATGGTCTTCAATATCTTTTCCTGATAAGTATCATTGGAAAGCTGGACATAAGCAGGCACCTGACACATGATTAAAAAGTAGAATAAAATATGTAACCTACATATTTATACTTCTTTTTTAAATAAAGGAAACTATGCCCCTCTATGATAAAACATAAGATCATAGCAAGTGTAGCAAGAGAAAGTGGGAGTAGTAGGGAATCTAAAATTCATGTGCTTTAAATTATTACCACGTGCTGGTAATTCTAAACAGCATCAGTTATAATATACCTCCTCACTCCTAGTCTATATTTCTTACACCATTACCAAGAAGTGCTCCTGATGAAACAGTCACTGTTTCCTGATTTGAGATCTACTACACTGTGAATCATGCTCCACAGTGAGTTAGTAAGTTCTTTATGTAGAAGAGGGAAGGACACAGAGGTGGGAGGTGGAGGATACAATGAGATAGGGTTGGGGAAAATAAAGGGGAAATGGAAGACATTGTATTTGACTGCTAAAGCTTCACATTTTGCCTCTGAATTAGGACCTCAAATATAAAAGCAGTTCTTAATCAATTGCATGCAGGTCAGGTGGATTCTAGCAATAGAAACTAGTGTTGAGCTCTATAAATTGTCTCTCTGATTTTAGGTGCATTTGAGTAGATAATTAGAAGTAGACAGATTATGTTTATTGGCTAACGACCCAATGTCTTCCTTGGCTCTTCCTCTCAGTCCCTCTATCCTTTTGTTTCCTTCCACTAGGGTCCATTTAATGACTATGTGCTAGGTAGTGTCTAGGTACTAGGGATATAGTATTCAGCAAAACATGTACCACTTTGAATTACATTGTGTTTACAATCTAAAAAACAATGTTCTACTTAGGAAAGCATTAATTTACAGCAATTATTACCTTGTCAGAAAGAAAAATTATGAAGTAAAAAACCATTCCAGGAAAGGTATGCAGTTGTTTGAAAATACAGGGCAGATGAAATAAATGAACAGACAAATAAGATGACACACATTTTATTGTTATATATTTGTTTGAACCAGGCACTAGATACTAGATATATTTACTCATTTAAATGCATTAAATGATTATACCTTGTTTTCAGGATTCAAAGATGTAACTAACTAGTGATGTCTCAGATATACAATGTGAAAACATTGTAATACAAAAATATGTTTGGAGGAGTCCCCATGGCCAAATGATTGTTTGCGTGCTACACTTTGATGGCCCAAGATTCATTGGTTCGAGTCCTTGGCATGGACCTACACACTGCTCATCAAGCCATGCAGTACTTTAGAAAGAAAAAAAATAATGAATTGTTCTTTAAACTGTCCAAAATACGTTGTTCCAGGAACTCAACTTCAAGAATCAAGAGAAACTCCATAGTGGAGCCACACTCTCAACTGTGCCATAAAGGAGTAAACCTTTAAATGGTATGTTAATAGATTTACTGCATTTCTTGTTTTTTAAATTTTATTTATTGTAGTAAGAATAACATGAGATCTACCCTCTTAAAATTTTAAGTGTATAATACAGTGTTGAAAATCACAAGCACAATGTGGAACAGCAGATCTCTAGAACCTATTCATGTTGCACAACTGACCCTTTATATTCTTTGAATAGTAAGTCTTCATTTCCTCCACCTCAGCCCCTGGCAACCACCATTCTACTCTCTGCTTCTATGACTTAGACTACTTTCGATAGCCCATGTAAGTGAAATAACACAATGTTTGTCCTTCTGTGACTGGCTTATTCCACACGGTATAATTTCCTTGAGATTCATCCATGTTATTGCCTGTTGCAAAAATTCTTTCTTTTTTAAGGCTGAATAACATTCATCATATGTATATACCACATTTCTTTTCCCCATTCTTCCATTGATGATCATTTAGGTTGTTTTCACCTCCTGGCTAATGTGAATAATTTTGTAATGAAAATATCTCCTTGAGATCCTCATTTCAATGCTTTTGGATAAAAACCCATAAGTGAAATAGCTGGATCATATGGTACTTCTATGTTTAAATTTTGAGGAAACTTTATACTGTTTTCCATAGTGGCTACACCGTTGTACATTCCCACCAACAGTACATAGAAGTTCCGATTTCTCCATATCTTTGCCAACATGTATTATTTTCATTTACTTTGATAACGTCTATCATTACAGGTACTAGGTGATACATGACTGTGGGTTTTTTGATTTGCATTTCTCTGATGATTAGTGATGTTAAGCATCTTTTCACATATCTGTTGGCCATTTGAAATGTCTTTTCAAGTCCCTTGACTGTTTTTAATCAGGTTATTTGTTATTTTGATATTGAACTGTAGGAATTGCTTGTATATTTTAGATATGAATCCTTCATCAGACATAAGGTTTGCAAATATTTTCTCCCACTCTGAAGGTTGTTTTTTCACTTTTTTATTTTTACCTTTGCCGTGTATAAGAATTTTAGTTTGATATTGTCCCACTTGTTTATTTTTCTTTTGAGATGTAAAAATTCAATGCAATAACTGTCAAAATACCAATGACGTTCTTTACAGAAATAGAAAAAAAATTAAAATTCATATAGAATCACAAAGGACACCTCAAATAGCCAAAAAATACTGAGAGACAAAAACAAAGCTGAAGGCATCATACATTCTTATTTCAAAATATATTACAAAGCTGCAGTAATTTAAACAGCATGGTACTGACATAAAGACACACATATAGGCCAATGTAACAGAATAGAGAGTCTAGAAATAAAACCACACATACATGGTCAACTAATGTTTGACATGATCTCAAGAATATACAATGGGGGAAAGATAGTCTCTTCAACAAATGCTGTTAGGAACTCTGGATATTCATGTGTAAAAGAATGAGGTTGGATCTTCTTTTATACCTTGCACAAAAATCAACTCAAAATAGATTAAATGCTTAAACATAAGACCTGAAAGCCAGGCTTGGTTGTCTATTGATTAAGACTCAACACTTTCACCATTGCATCCTGGGTTCATTTCCCAGTCAGGGAACCACACCACCATCTGTTGGTTGTCATACCAACCAACACACAGATAGCTGTGTGTTGCTGTGATGCTGGAAGCTATGCCACTGGTATTTCAAATACCAACAGGGTCATCCACGGTGGACAGATTTGAGTGGAGCTTCCAGACTAAGATAAACTAGGGAGAAGCACCTGGCCACCCACTTCCAAAAAATACTGTCCTTCAAAATACTGACCAAAAAAATGCATAGGCAATCTGTGTCTTTCAGAATATTCCAATGTAAATAGAATTGAACATTGTGTTTTTAAATAACAATATTATATTACTCAGCTTTGTTTCACTAATAAGTAATTCAAATCTCAGTTTATTATGAAAAAACATTTATTCCCAGATACATTACTTCTCACTAGTTGAAGATGGTTTGTTGAACTTGCTCCATATTTCTTCTCCTTCTCATACTGAAACTGAAGATTAAGCCCCTTTTTGGGAACATATTTCTCTTTAGACCATGTAAAAAGAGCAAGAAGTGGCAGACAAAAACGGCTCCTTTAAAAGTCTCAGTTCAAAACTGGCACAATGTCACCTCTGCTCACATCAATTCAAGAAAGTCACATGACCACACTGGAGAGTGAGGTGGGTAAGTGTACTCTGCCTACATGTGACAATTGGAGGGGATGCTTGATCCTCTAACAGGAAAGAAATGAATTGTTAACAATAACATAATCCATCATATATGTGATTTTAATTTTCCTCTCCCAATAAAGTTAGAACTCTTTGAAAACAGGAATGACCATTAATCATCCTTATACTGCCTGTATCTTTCATAGTGTTTTTAAAATGTATGCACTTAGGAAATATTTGTAAGGTAAGTTGAAAGGGAAATTTACTCAGCTATAGGATTTATCTCTGTCTAATTCTGTTATTGTTATTACTGTTTCCACCTACTTTTTGATGCTGAATACAAAGAAAAAAAGAAAAGAAAGAGAAAGAGAAAACAACCAGAATCTGACGCTCTGGGGTAATTTGGTCATTTTTCAAAAGACTATAAGACTGTATATTCACAATTGATGGACGTAATAATATTCTCTCCATGTGAGCATAAAGGTGGACAATGTTAGGGGCACAGTTTCTAAAAGCTCTTCATCCTGTTGCCACAGTTTAGAGGGACATTCAAAGATTGAAACTGGGGTTCTTAATTGTCCCAGGGGGTACCAATTCCTGTAATTGAGATTCACACTGAGAATACAAAGAACATTAAAATGCCGTTAACTTCAAATACTCACACTCTGATAATACATTAAATCTAATTATTATGACATTATAGAAATATGTAGTATCCAAACGTTCTTTAAGCCATTTATGAAAATGAATATAAAAGTGAATTTGGCACGAGAGAACACGTTAACTCAATTGTAGAAAATCGTGCCACTGACTCCATATAGAGAAAATTCAGCGCAAAGCAATTTGGATCTATGTTCGCTGTTTTCATGAATAACATGGCCCATTCAATTCATTGAAAGTGAATGACTTTCAAATGGACTGGTTTCACAGGACTAAAAACTTGAATGGAAGCAAGAGAGGACAAAAAAGAATAGTATACCTCAGCTACTTATTGGTTGTTTTATTTTCTTCAATTATTTTTGTCACTGTTTTCTCTTCTCTTTATAAATTATATTTTGACTGGCATTGCTTTGATATCCACAACAGACAACGGCTGCTAAATTTACCAAAGGCAAAATTTTGCTAACTGCCAACTTTTTAATGTTTTGTTTTGTGTTAGCATTGTTAACATCACTAAACGATTTTCTAACAAATCACACCAATGGGCTATAGTTATTTTGTCCTGCAAAAAAATCTACCTAAGTAAAGATCTCCCTGGTTTGACAACAACTTGAAACGTAGGCATTTTATAGGTAAATATGTTATGATCATGCTTAAAAATAGACGCAAAGCACAAAAATTAATGTTTAATTGCATAAAGTACAATCAACTACAAGAGACTGTGCCTTCCCTCTTTCTCTTTCTCTTTCTCCCCACCTCTCTGTCTCCTTCCTCTTCCTCTCGCTCCCCTACGATCTCTCTGGATATTTCAATCTTTCTGTGAAGAGTACAACTATCAGTGAGTGAAAGCAATATCCTCCAGCAAATGTGCAAGCTGTTTTATATTTCTTTTCGGGTACATGTGAAGGAGAGACAAATTTAGAAGTAAACAAACAAATGGACCTGTGCCATTTACTAATCTCATAAGCATGAGCCAATTGGTTCTCCCATATTATAATCAGACTCACAATATAAAATTGCTCATTCATATCTCAAACCCAGAAGGTGCTAAAACCTCACTTTCTATAAAGCACATGCATAAAAGAATTTTTTAAAACTTGTTTCACCGTTCCAAAGTCTTGATTTTTACCATTTTGACAGATCACTGTAATGAAAGTTGAATTATAAGTCAATATAAATATTAATGAATTTTTGCTGCTGTATAAATAGAAAGGAGAGTTCTGGATATCATATTTTAAATGAAAGTTTGTGTAGTAGGTAAAGAACAACACTATGAAACAATAAATTGTCCAGGCTCTTATCTATATTAATAGAATTTCTAACATGTCACAATTCTATATTCTATATTTTCTGTATATTTATTGATATATATCTTAACCTGAAAATATTTTTTAAAACTTAAGATGAAAGCAATAGTCTTTTATATATGCCTAGATAGTTACCATTTCATTGCTCACTCTTTGTTTTGGAAGATCCTTACTTTCTTCTGGTATTATTTACCTTTAGTCTGTAGTGTTTCGTATCGAGCAGCTCTATCAGCAAAATTTTCTCATAGTTTCCTGTAATTTGAGAATCTCTTTAATTCACCCTCTATCCTGAACAGCATCTTAAAAGATATTAAGCTTAGGTTTTGTTTGTTTTTTTTTTTAAAGATTGGAACTCGAGCTAAATCTGTTGCCAATCTTCTTCTTTTTCTTTTGTCTTCTCCCCAAAACCCCCAGTACAGAGTTGTATATTCTAGTTTTAGGTCCTTCTGGTTGTGCTATGTGGGACACCGCCTCAACATGACCTGATGAGTGGTGCCAGGTCCGCACCCAGGATCTGAACCAGCAAAATCCTGGGGCACTGAAGTAGAGAACAGGAACTCAACCACTCGGCCATGGGGCCAGCCCCCTAAGCTTAGGTTTGATAGCTACTTTTTTTTTCAGAATTTTGTCTCTATAGTCCCAATGTCTTTGGCTTCTGTGATTTCTATTAAGAAATCCAGTCGCATTTTCATCACTCTTCCCTGTATGTGTGCTTTGCTCTAGTATTTTACTCTGAATGCTTTCAAATTTTTTATATTTTATGTTCAGCAGTTTCATTAGGAGTTGTCTTGTTATGGTTTTCTTTTAGATTATCCTGTTGGAGGTTCACTGAGTCACCTCTGTAAATATGTATATTTATGTCTTACATCATATGTAGGAATCATTTCTTCAAATATTTATTTTTCTGGCCAAACCTCATTCTTCTATCCATTTGAGATTCCAATGACTCATGTATTATACATTTGGATATCAGAATCTCAGATCCTTTGTTTTCATTTTTTAATTTTGTCTTTTCTTCAGATTGGATAATTTCTACTGCTCTATCTTCAATTTAATTGAGTCTTTCCTCTATCACTTTCATTCTGCTATTATCTCCTTTGAATATTTTTTTAACTTAAAATATACGTTGTGTATTTAGAATGGAAGGCACGATAAGCGATTTTATTTTCCTGACTTACAGCCAGTTCAATAAAATCCAAAGGCAATGTTTTGACACTGATAATCACATAAGACGGTTACAAAACAAGAATGTGCCTTTAAAAATTATTAATTTTATAAAGAAATTAACATGCAAGAGGCAAAACTTTTGTCATCAGAATATATAACCCAATCTATTTCATCCATATTCTAATCCTTAAGCTTCTCTTCTTATTCCTCCTCCCAACTAACTAGGGTTAAGTAGGTACAAAGAGCATATAAAAGATCAGGGGCTTGCTTTGCTCAAATGAAAAACAGTTATATATTGCACATGATATTTATATATTCCTTAGAATCTTGGGTCTGATGAGATAGAAAGAGGATATTCTTTAAGTTTATACTTTAGGTACAGACCACTTCATGTTTGCCTCAGTAACATTTACAAGCATGTCATACCATCCCTTTCAAGAATCTATAAAAACCAGCACCATCATTTAAGAATTTTATCTTTTTTAAAAGTAGGCTCTCTTAGATTTTGAAATATCCCTTTGCACAGCATGGGGAACAAATAACTTCGGCTTTAGAACCACTAAACCCCATGTTTACTCAATGCGGTGCACAATGTAGCCATCTATTTCGTGACATTTGTAAGCGAAGATTATATGATGCTATCTCCAAATAGGGGTGTTTATAGAGCTGATGAAAGAGTTCAACGCAGACAGTTGGTAACCTGCCAATTAACAGAACCAAAATGTAGAAAATGTAAGACTCCAAGAGAGAAAGAATGATGACATGGATGAAAATAAATTCAATATTGTATCATGTGTCAAGTGGATAATTTTAAATGAGTGTAGAATCTCCTTTTATCCTTTATAATACTATATTACAAATGTAGACTCATTCTTTCAAAAGAAAGCCTTAAAAATATTAGGTCTATATTGTCATATTCATGTTAGCATTCAGTTATTTGAGTTATTAAGTACTAGAAACAAAGTAAAATGAGCAATAAAATTAAGGATTATTATATTGTCCCTCTTTTCTTCATCAGTTGTGTATTTTGTTCAAGGTGAGGAACATTAGCATATTTGGTGGCTAATTTGAGAATTTTTGTATAATTTTTAAATTATTTCTTGAAGAAATTATTGTAAAATATATTATTCGCTAGTAGGAATTCTCCTTATTCATGTTGTAAACACAACTTTCACCTTTGCAACTCTTATCTTTTTCTTATAATCTCAAGCTAGAGATGAAAATTTATAAAATTTTAGCTCATTAATATTAGGTAAAGTTTCGTAAGAGTAGAGATCTATTGATTTGGTTGTGCTTCTTCTGATGTATCATGATATGAAAGTAGCATCATAATCACACGTCATGTAACAGTGATGTTCAATATGAACAATTTCTCTCGTGATTTAGCATTTCTCATCATCTGTCACTACTACATCCCTCCAATATAAATTATGACCGCCCCAATCCTCCAAACCTCTTGTTCATCAGTAGCATATTCGCCTACTGCTCTCTTATTTGACTTTTAAGAACTTCGATCCTTTTGTTGCTAAGTTTAATGCTTCTGTAATATATTTATTATCTTCACATACTCAGTCTCCGTATTTATTTCTTCATACTCTCTTAGTCTTCAAATTATCATTTGAAACTGCTCTGTTTTCTTAATAAGCCCCTTTGGCAACTGAAATTTTTCCTATTAATCTCCTTCTAATTAGTAATAGCAGCTAAATGTCAGCATTCTTCAGAGACACCACATTCAAAATCCCTTATTCCAAATAGGATATTCTTACTCTCTTTCAGGGTGACTCATATAAAAGAATTAAAATATACTTCAATATCCTTGATTACTCTTTTAAAAATCAGTATTATCACATATTCATCATTCAACTAAAAGAACAACTCACAGTCAACCTCTGCTGCAAATCAGTCCTGAACCCACTTAACCTTTTGGAACACCTTGATCTCTTTTTTCTTTTCAGTTATCAAGCCTGGATAAAATTATAACAAAATATATTTGTAAAACAGTCCATATAACACATGAGATTTAATTGTATATGGAAGTACTGAATTTTTTCAAAACTCAAGATAATAAAAAAAAGAATTTTCAGTAAAAAAATTTTACTTTATTAGTCTGGCTCAAGTTCAAAACTAACCTTATGAATAAATAGAATATGATAAATAAATAAGTAGGTAGGTCGATAAGTAGATAGATAAATGGACTAGGTAAAACAGCTGTCTATAACAGAAGCACTTGCCATTCCGATTCTCAATTTAAATTAAGCTATCCTAGTTAACCTTAAGAGGGAAGAAAAGTCAGCAATTAATACATATAGACTAGATATGGGAAAGACATCCTTGGTGTCCACAAATGATAGAACCTATATTTTTAATATTTTCTTTAACAGGCATATTCTTTGTTATGAGGCTAAAACTATATCGCTTTTTAATTTGATAGCAAAATAGTACTAAATTGAAATCTCTTTGATATACTATATTTTCTTATTTGCATTTTCAAAATCATTAAATCTATCAAAAGATCTGAAGAAGAAGAACTACATTTCTAGATTGAGTGTATTTCTGGAAATGTCTGAGAACATCTGTGGCCTTCATCAACAACATGAGATCTATGAGGGGATACAATAATCCTAGTAATGTTGTCTTCTTCAGTACTACAGTCATCAAACTGATCATATATTCTGTTTTTTCAGTTCATCTTTCCCTCATCATCTTTGAAATATTAGACACTTTGTTTCTGACATTATTCCATTTGTAAAAGCTGAAAAGACACTTTCCAATTATGAAATTTGAAACATAAATTAAAAAATGAGGGAGAAGACAGAATAATTAAACTTTTGCTTGTGTGTTGGTTCCACTTTTTATTTTGATGTGCTGAGATTATTAAATTTAGAGACAATAGTAAATTAGAAGGAGATGTGACCTAAGAAAACTATATATCAGTATAACAGCTCTATACACTGACTCAAAATTAATTATTATGCCTATGCTGACAATGCAAGTATTTTCATTTTCTTATCAAATTTTTCTTCTATTTGATTATGTCACTAACTACCAATGTATCTACTTCAGCTGAGGCTCTATTCTTAGATTTAAACCTGAAGACTATAAGTAGGTACCCTTTTAATTGCTCTTGGAATTTCTGGTCCTCTTGTTATAAACCATTTTGAGACAAATTGGCTGCTATTGCCTTTAGCCATCTTGCTGCCCACTTAAATTTAGGGAACCAATTGCCTCCTTGCTCATATTCCCCACAGATTATTAAATTCATCTGTTCATAAAGTAATTATTCAAAATGTGAACCAATTTCCATCTTGACAATACATAGTCAAGAGAGAGCACGATTCCTTTTTTGAATTGTTTTCCCAACTATCAGTGGGATACAATTAATATATGTAATTATATAGGAAAAAAGAATAAAAAAAAATCCCCACAGATTTCTCTCATAGTCTGGCTCTTTGCCTTCAACGCATGGTTGAGTGAGAAATATGGCAGTAAGCCAACCTGCCCTTCTTCCAAAATCAACCACAATAGAATCTGCTGGATTGAAATAAAACATTAAGAGTTTAGTTTGGCACTCAGTACTTTTGACTAGTACTATATTTGTGACAAGATTTACTGGGCCAACCGCCCAGAGAAGCTCTGTGTCTGGCTGCCCAGTTTTGAAATATGGAGAAGAGTTCATGATCACCATGCTTTGTAAACTTACACTTCTGAAAATTATATTTCTCTATTTAAAAAGGCTTTGAGATAGCCAGATGTGTGTATTGGGAAAAATCAACCATTTTGTGAAAAGGCTTTTGTGTACAATTTCTAAAAACCATCGGTATCACTTGAATGGGTTACACATTGCTTTCTGGCAGAGTAATTTTCGTATTTCTATAGTTGGCTAAAAATGATCAGCATTGAAATTTCATGCAAAGATTCTACAAGTGTATCATCAGTGACATTGTATTTTATTAAATATGCTGTTAGGAAAACTATGTGGCCCAGTGGAAAGAACATGAACTTTGTGTCAGAAAAATCTGAGTATGAGTACAAATTCGTTCACATACTTGCTGTGAAAGCATGGATAAATTTATTAACTAAATTTCCCAACATTTACTTTCCAAATCATCTGTAAAATTGCCTCATTAGGTGATGGTAAGGATTACATGAGGTTACCTTTGCAAACTCTGACAGTGACACCCTACAAGGTAATGACTGTTATTTTACCTATTTTTCAAATAAGGAGACTAAAGCTTAACTAATTTCTTTATGGTCAGAAGGAAGACAAGCGGTCAAGCTCATGTTTAAACATAAACGAAGTGACCTCCAAACTAAACAAGTGCTATCCCTTCTAATATCACTGTACTGATCTGTTCATTAACATTCTCCTAATCATCATCATCATCATTTTTAGTATCATTGACACCATTTTTCCATAGTTGTTGCATTCATTAAATTGATTATCATAGAATAATAGTCATCATCATCATTATAAACACAAGTTCTCAAATCTAGACCACTATTCATTTTGTAGTCCTACAACCTCCTAGCCATGTAGACTTGGGAAAGTCACTTTTCCATATTTTAGTTTTCCCATTTTCAAATTGGAAGTGATATTTTTACATTCATCGTAGTAGTCTACCTGTCAAACTTAAGTAAAAATATTTGAGTAAAACTTTTAGAAGGATGAACATACATGGTAATTGTAAAATATGATTAGCACTAACAATTGGAATGATTATTGATAGGATGAAGTATAACTCTTAAAGAGTATTTGGCCTTAATGGTATTCAATAACCACAGTTTTTACTAAGTTCCTGTAGAGATTTAAGTTGATTCTCAAGCCAAAATATTTGAAATTTAAGCCAGTACATTATAATTTAAAATGAACTAGATATGAGTAAAAGAATTCTGAGTTGAGCTGAGGTCTTAGTATCATCATTAACAAATTAGGTGATCATTAGCTAAAGCTATAAACAGTCTGAACCTCATCCATCTTTTTCATCAAAATCTTTATAAATGTCAAGTAGGAAACTTCCTACTTAACTCCAAGAACAGTGTAAAGGATTACATCATATTAATAAAAATATGAACTGAAAGCCAATATCAAGGTAACAATATTTGAACTGTTAATTCTTTCCAATAGATATGGTCCTAAATTAAGCTTTTGGGTGGGAGTGGGGAAGATGACTAGACACATCTCTGGATCAAATCATGTGATTGATGAGCCATTGATTAGGGTACAAATGTTATTAATTTTGGATTTTTTTATACAAGTAGAAATATGACCATAAATGATATCACAAGTATTGGTACTCTTGCGATTGGGTATCACAAATAAGAAAGTAATCTATGTGAATAGTAATAGTTATCTCTGCATATGAATAAAGGGGGTATTAATAATTTTTAATAATTAGAATTCACAAAGAAAAATAGGCCAATGGATGGAATAATAAACTTTTTCTTTTAGTCTAAAAAGTATTTGGTCTTCATTTATGCAAATGGTTCTAATGAGGACAGTGCTGATTGAGTATTTTGACCCTTTGTACATCACTTCTTTCCAAGGCAAAATTTTACTTGCTCTCTTTCTCATTAAGCTTCTGTTTGAAATTGATTCATATTCAGAACTGAAGGTGAAGAAACCTGGGCATTCATTTAGATGATTAATTAGGAAGAAAAATTTTATTCAGTCTGAAAAAATGATACACAACTCTATTAGCCACTCAAGATTGGCTGAAAATGAGCTGTGATTCCCAGAAGTATGATTCGTTTTCCTGGGGATGATGGAATTACTATCAGGATGACTTCTACTGACTGAAGTGACTTTATTGCGCTAGCAAGACACTCCAAATGTGGTCATGACATTGGCTTACAAGTACCCCATTTATTTAAAACACAAAATTTGAACTGACATTTGAACTGATTTACTCACATCCTTCATATTTAACAGATGGAGTAAACTTTTTCTAAAAGAGAATACTGATATATACTTGACTCTTACTTAAGGCTGAATATTTTTTTCTGCTTTAAATAGGCTAGATTTTAGAAATATATATATTTCACAGACATCTTTCATAGTTTTCTCCACCTACAGAGATTTTCCACCTAAAACACTTTAATCACTCTGATAGTTACAGGTAATTAAGAAGCCTACCTTTCATGTCTTCTGTTGAATTTAATAAAGAATAGTATAGCCCTACTTTATGCTGCATGGGTAGGCACTGAGAGTTTGCAAATTGGAAATTGATACACAACTATAAGGACCCACAACTAAAATATACAACTATATACTGGGCGGATTTGGGGAGAATAAAGCGGAAAAAGAAGTATTTCATGGGTAATACAGAGAACTACTATTTTCACTAGTGTTTACTTCTAAATTTTATTTCAGGGTAGTATATAACTCTGAAAGAATTAGGCAAGCAAATCTTTGTTATGGAAAAGAAAGTAATAAACTGTGACTGGATCATTCGAAGAAAGTTTCTCTAACTAAAAATGTATTTTTATGATTGTAAGACAAGACTGCAGGAAATTTCCCTAACATAAAGAGTTGGAAACTTTAGAGCACATAAATATAGAGGGAATAATAACAAAGGAAATAAATCACATTTGTGATCTGAGAATGTTGCAAACTGAGTTAAGCCAAAGTTTATTACATTTATTCCTTTCTTTTGTCTGATATCAATAAAATTAGACAATTAGAGCCAATTCAGGGGCAAAAGTCTTTCTCCTTCCCCTACTTAAATCTACTACCAAGTGGAAACAAATCTAGAATGAAATTTTGACACACAAACATGCCTTAGCAAGAAGACAAAAAGCGGTCATATAACCTGTAGCTTTGATAAAACTCTAAGTTTGTCGTTGTAACATGCTTGAAACTCACTTTGTATAAAAGGTTTATTTGAGGTTATTATGACAATATCTTAGAGGCAGACTTTAACTTACGTTTTAATCTGACTACATGAAAATCTTCTTATTGGCTAAACATGCAGGACTGGATGGGGGCAACATTCTGAAGAGCCAGCTTCTGATTCTTATAGAGTTTTCAAACATTACTCATGGAAGATAAGGATGCTTAAACAATATTTCCCTTCAAATCACAAGTTTTACCATCATTTAAATGGAAAAAAAATATGTATAATATGAATTATACTAATTAAGGAATTCTATACTGCTGGTCAGAGACAAAGATAGTTGAAATATCTCTGACAAGTCACTCAGTACTAACTAAAAACGCCTATAGCATATATTTTTTCTTAGTTTACTTCAAATATGAACTACACAGCTCTCAGTTGTACATTAAAACTAATTTACATCCATAAATGACTATAGTTAATGCTAACATTTAAAAGAGAATATTAAAAACAATATTATTTTCAACCCTTAAATATCTCAGTATGATTCTCTAGAAAACTTAAAACATCCCCTTATATTGTGAGGATTACATTCTCACAGATGATATAATAATTTGATAATAACTCATTCAATATTCCAGCTTAACATTTTTCCCCTAAAATTATCTTTACAGCTCGTTTCTTTACATCTTGATCTTACCAGGACCAATCACATTTAGTTGTAATGTGCCTCCAGACTCTTTCAATTTTTAAGAGCCTTTTTCTTAATAATATTCTTAACTGTTGAAGGAAGTAGATTTATCTGACTGCCCTATTTTAGTGAAGTTTAAATTACCCCAATTCTGGGGCTTGCCAGCGGTTAAGTTTGCATGTTCTGCTTCAGTGGCATGGGGTTCACCAATTTGGATCCCGGGTGTAGACATGGCACCCTTGGCAAGCCATCCTGTGGCAGGTGTCCCACATATAAAGTAGAGGAAGATGGGCATGGATATTAGCTCAGGGCCAGTCTTCCCCAGCAAAAAAGAGGAGGATTGGCAGCAGATATTAGCTCAGGGCTAATCTTCCTCAAAAAGAAAAATCTTAATTCTCTGTAATTCTTGTAAATTGGGATGTCAAAACAAAACACTTTATTAGACTCAAGTTAAAGTTTTTTCTTAAAATTGTGTTATACATGATATTTGATGCTTACTCTTGCATTAAATGTTACATTGTAATCAGTCACCCCAATATGATTGATGCTGAGATTGGCCAATTGATTAAAATGGTGACAGTTTGATTCCTCCTTCATGTATTGTTTTTCCTTTTGTTATCAAAACATACCTTGGCATCACATGAATATCTAGCACCTCCCCACAGCCCTTGTGCCAGACAATTGCCAATATCAGTTGATTACTCTTGCCTAAACTAATGGTCATATTAGCTGTTGAGAAGTAGTGCTTTTTTAAAAAACCTACAATTTAATACATAGAGATTAGCTTTTATCTCTAAAATAGAGCTTCCCTTGATTGTTCAAGTCTATTCATTTATATGGGGATGGTTTTCCCACTAGAAAAGAATGATAATGTTCAGTTCTTTACTTAGATTTCCTCTAAAATTGTTACCTAGTAATCATAATTTTCTCAACATCTTTCTCCTTGTTTCTGCTTTGTCATAGACCATTTAGATTGCCCTAAAATTATTATTTTACTAATTTGTTGATTAAACATTTCACTATAGCTACCTGGGAATGAAAGTATAAATTTTTTATTTCTTTGTTTTGTTTCATGTCGTTATTTATACTCTTTTCAATATCTGAAAATACCCTAGTCACAGCCCTTACCATATATAATATATCATCATAAGAATCAATGAAACTCAATTCATTCAAAGTCACCATTCTTGCCTGGACATTTCCGTAACATTCAATAATTCTTTTTTTTGCCATTTTGGAGTGGATGAATTGTTGTATGTAAATTGCTCATACTCTAATCCTGATATTCTCTTGTGTTTCACCCTCCCACACTAAGGTAACTTCTCTCCATCTACAGTGGTCTCAGAATGCTCTTTTGGGTGAATTCAATAATTCTATAGATAAAAAATAGTCATTATTCCTAGCAGGTAATCATCCTCAGAAAACTTCAGGGTAGTATGCCCTAAGACTGCTTTATATATAAAATCATTTGGTTTTATTATAATGTATCTACTAGTTTGTCTTTTGGGGCTGTTAACTAGAAAGTTATTCATTTAAATGAAGTTAATATTTGGTCTACTAATGCAAGTCCCTTTGTAACTAACTGAAACATATTTCCTAACCTAGCATATTGGAAGTGCTGGTGTAGCCTAACATAGATAAGCATGTTTATGAAGAAGGTGTTTCAGCAATATTTCATCAAATAAATTTAAACTGACATTCTGACTTGCCCACTATAAACCAGTTAATGATAATTTTTAAAGTTTAACACAAGATACATATAATATCTCAGTCTGTAGGATGTTTCAATAATTTGATTGGTGGAGATTGTTATCTAGCTGTTTTTCACAGTGTAATATCTCTACATTGCTGTATTATCTTTGCACTATAAATGTGATTAGCAGAGCCTATAGCTGTTATATAATCTACTCTCTCTCATATAGCCACTATTTAGAATTTGTTCTGAAAGTAATTGTACATTTAATGTTTGCCACCCTTCCTTATGTGGGATTCTTACCTATTATTTTCTTGTCTGAATTTCATTCTTTACCAAATTCTTAAGAAAGGCTCTTATGAACACCATCCCAACATGTCTTGCATATTTGAGTGCATTTGCTATGCTTTCAGGTCATTTGCCTTTATAAAAAAATCTATGATTCACGTTTTTTTCCATGAGTGTCTTACATAGGTTACTCTACTTCATTCTAGCATAAATTTCTATTAAAAAGTGTGATGACAATTTGATTTTCTGTCACTTGAAAGTGACTTGACCTTTTGCCTGGATATCCCACAGATTTTTTTTTCTAAGTCCAACATTTTTGCTATAAAGTGTTTCAGTTTCCCATTTTGTGTTGACTTTTTTTTTTTTCAGGTATATAGTACACATCACTGTACAGTTTCAAGTTCATTTTTACTTCAGTAAAATTTTCTTAAAGTGCTTCAAAATATTTATTAAATTCCATTCATTTCTCTTCTCTTCTTTGAATATTACTATAAGTGCATTGTACCCTTTTTTGCCAGTCTACCATGTCTTCTTTTAAAAAAAATAATTTTAACTGTTCTATCATTTCTTTAGATGTTTAAAATCTACTACTTTCTATTTTTTCTTATCTTAAAGCACGCTTTGAATTTATATATTTATGTTTGAATTTATATCTTGTGGAATTCTTTTTGATTTAGGCTTCATATGTGTTATGAATTTCTATATTTCATTGCATTGTTTTCCTGAGCTCTGTCAGCCCTGATTTCAAATATTCCTTTTATCCAATGAATGGATTTGTGACTTTTTGCAGTACTCATTCTTTTTTCTTTTGTTGCTTCTATATTAATTTATTCTGCTACATTATAAAATTTTAACTTATCATTTCCATCTATTTTATTATAATACCTTTCTAGTATTCTTTCCTCGATGTTAGGGGTGTTATTCTGCTCCTCATTCTCTTTTTTCATGTGTTAACTTTGCATAGAATTACATCAAAATGCTTTTCTCTTGTTCATTTTTAGCGCGAAAAGAAGTATTCTTGTTCTTTTGGAGGGAGAAATGGGTCAAGATTACTTTTCTAGCTTCCTGGGCTTTAAGTTTTCTCCCTTCTTGTGTTTGTAGATTTATAGAATAAATGATCTCCTATTTTCTGAGACATTCTTCTGCCCAACACCCCACAATTTCCTTTGACTCTTAGATGTCTTAGATGATTAGATGTTTTCCTCTAATGTCCCTGCCCTGGTCAATTTGGATTTTACTATCAGCAGTTCTTTTTCAGCTTGAGATTTTATATCAAAAGGGAGAGATTAGAGGGCTCCGAATCCTTCAGTTATGACACACGTTATCATGTCACTTGTCCTGCCTGGCACTCTCTCCTGTTAGACCTGCGCAGCCACCTTCCAGGTTCAGTTGCCATCCTCACCCTCACGTGCTAGACCTTCTAGTAAGTACTTTTTGGCTGATTTAGAGTTTCTCCTGTTCAAGAACCACCAGAAGCCCAATGTCTCCTGCTGCCTCCTCTTACAGTTACCAATGGTGTAACGATCAATCCCCTTCCACTCACATTTTCCAGTCGGTGGGAATAACGTATCCCTTAGATTAGTGGGTCTTTTATTGCTAATCTAGTTGTTTTCCCCATTTTGTAAAATTTTTTTGCGGGGATAGTAGATGAAATTCATGAATCCCATTACTAACACTATTTTCCTACAATTCTCCAATCCACTATATTTACATGTGGAAATCACAATTTAACACCATTTGGGCACTCAACTACTGATCTAAGTAAATACTGGCCTAAAATGCTCAGAAAATTCTCCAGTCAAGAGTGAGTTTCTGTGATAGCTGACGAATTACGTAACTCATTCATTTATAAGGTAAGGTCTTTCATATGTGATTGCCAAGAGATTTCTAGATGTGGCTCCCAGTATTTACTAGCTCAACTCATAAATGAATGAGATTTAATCAGGAATTTTCCTCAAGACTATAGTTAATGAGCAAGAAAGCATTGTATAACAATGATTTCTTAATTCCCATGATTCCTCCTATTGACGGCTTAGCAAAGAATATAGCTCAGCATATTTATGAGACGGACCACATCAGCTCCTCTATCAAACTGTTATTGTAATTGTTCATAGCATATCTACCTCTGAAGCTGATAAATCTAACTACAAAATTTTAAATATTTAGCATGCTAGAAGATCTATAAACACTGAACAATTCTCACCCTCTGGTGTTGTGTCACATGACTAGAACCCTGACCAAGGCCACATTCTACCACAAACAGAGGATTCTATAACATAGTCTGACCAGAAATTACCTGAATCCTAAAATACAGTTATCACATCTTCCTACAGTAAACTCTAAAAACACTTGTTAGCGTGGATAGCTGTGTTTTTATCAAGCCTATTAAGATAAAGTTACATGATTGTTTTCTGTATGATACTGTCAGTGCCTGTTTTCATTTGTGGTAGACTTTAATATCAGATTTGCTTTTATTGTAATATACCACCGGGTGTCTCAGTTGTGAGGATGGGAGTCATTCCCTAGCCTACCTTTAGTTATTGGAGACTATTGATATTATTGATATTTACCAAAAGAACCCAGCAATAATGAATGACCAAGTTGGACGTGGTAAGTTAGCAAAGGAGAGCACCAAAATATTAGTAATGCAGACATATGCTGAATAGTATGGAAAGACTTCAACTGTTTAAATTTAAAAGATTATACTAAATTTTGAAAGAATCTTATCATATCCAAATTGAATAGACTACTGAATACTTAAAAGATTCTATAGCTCTCTCATCTGACCAACAATGTATCATATCAGACTGAAAGAAATAATTTTTAGGAAAGTATTCAGACATTCTCAGTCACCACTTACGTGAAGCAATAATGGGAATTTCAAAGAGAATGTATCCTTTTATGTGGTATTTCAGTGTAGCTACAAACCCAGAAATTACATCACTAGTATTTCTAGAAGATCTTTGATGCTGGATCCTGAGATGACACTCTTTCACTGATAAAAATGTAATGCAATGTAAATTATTTTCCTTAGGCATGCATTACTAAACATATCAAGATCTTTATTGATTATCAGAAAGACAACATTAAAAAAATCACATTGCATTAATGTAAGGACTTTATTAGCAGATTTGAGGATATCAGTTTAACAAAATAAATTACCTTTAAAATGGTAAAATGTGTAAATATTTTAATATAAAACTCATAAAGAACATAGTAGGGAAACATTGGAGTATACAATCACAATAAATGTTACATTTAACGTTATTAATGTCAAGTTATAGACATGCCCTATTTTATTTAAAAGTTTATAAGTCATGATAGCCAAGGATAGCCAAGAATTGCTCAAATTTTAACACTTATTGTATATATGCAGTAATATATGATGGGAAAAAGGGTGTTATAGATTCTCCCTTACATTTATTACTATTTTCTGGAACAAGTGTAGAATACTGCTGTATATTTATGATTATAAATCAATATTAAAAACAGAATCTATGCAACTATCAATTTTCTTCAATGGGGAAGCAAAATGGTCAACTGCTTCAGTTGCCACATTTTATCAATTCTAAGACACATTTAATCATAAAATGCACCATTCTATAAATTTACTGCTATGTAAGAAAAGAATAACAGACATTAAGCTATAACCCCATGCTTTCTTCTTCCTCATGAATGCTGATGAAAAGCTTGTCATGTGTTTTCTGCTACAGTCCCAAGGCAGAGTTCTCAGGCTTCTGATCATGCAGGGGAGGAGCTGATATTCCTCAAACCAGGAGTATTGAGATTTCAGTAGAGAACTGGACTCATGTTTCTGCCGTATCATATGCTGTTAATCCCATAAACTGCATCTTCCAGGGGGAGACTGTGCCCTTCCTTAACCAGGCTGTTAAAAGCCCCAATGTCTGAGTCTCCTACAGGCTAACGTTCAGCTGGGCTCAATCACTGTGTTCTGCTCTAAAATGCAATGGGAAAGGGGAGCCCGTGTTTCTGCTACTGCTCCTGTTTCTGTGTATTTTCACAGATAAATGCTTCTCTAGCAGGGTTTGTGCACATGTTTTCTAAGCTTTTGCCTTTGTTTCAGATAGAAATATTACAATTATTGAATGAGCTATTTTAAATTTCTTAGATTTTTTCATATATTCCAATTTTGGGCACATGTAAACAAAAATATATAAATGAAAAAATGATTAAGACATTTTAAAAATACCCTCTCATTTGTAGTCTAAATCTTCTATTTTAATTTTTCTAATCATAGTCAACAATTTCATGGTCCCACATAATGGAGTACTCTGTGCCTGCTCTCAACAGGATTGGTTATCTAGCATTTTTGAGATAAGTATTTAGTTATTGTCTCCAGAATTTTCTTCCAAGCCATTGAAACTCACTTTTCAAAATTTGATACCGGTATTACATCAGTATGTTTTATTTGAATATATTTGTTATTTGTTTTGTTCTTCAAGGTAACTACTTGTTCCTGGTTAAGCTTCTCTGTACAAAATCACTGGGAAGTTCTAATAAACTGATAACTAAGACTTTCTCTCTCCTTCTCTTTTCATTTTGTTCAGATATTACTAGGAATTTGACAATTTCCTGTTTCATTTTTTCCCGTGATTAGCGATTGGACATTCTTTTGCATGTTTCAGAGTAATAAAATAAGATAACTTTCCTACTTGGAAGTTGTCTTCCTTTCGCAAGTCTCATAAAGTATTTGCTTATTACTTTCAAGAAAATTTGAAATGCAGCCATTCCTTCAACGATGAATATTTACTTCATTAATGTCTTATTTATACCCTGTGGTTCTGCTTCTGCGCCTCTGCGTACACAATGACATTTTGTGTTTCAAAGCTGAGACATCGTTGAACATTTTAAAAGACATTTTAAATGGTAATCAAACTTGACATGCGTAGTTTCAATAATGCACATGATTCAATTGAAGTAATTACAATATGAATAGCTGAGACCAAGGTCATACATGGCGGGTAATGACAGCTCTGTCTTAACTGCTAACAGTCTCACAGTGAGTGTAAGACTATTACAATTGTGACAACAATCGTCAGATGCTTCCTACTATTAGAAATACTAAAGTGTGCAGAATACGTTTCTTAATGTCAATGAAATATTCGCTTAGGATCAGTGAAATAAGTTTTTGCATATTTCAGGTAAAGGTTTTATCCTAAAATATAGATATAATTACTTCCATGCTTACATCCATTTTTTCTACTAGATCATGATGATTTCTGTTGTTTAGAATACACTTACTACTAAGTATTTTACATGTATTGGTAAATATACAACATTGGTATATATGCAACACTTCCAAATTTGTCCCCAAAAATTTCATATATATTTCAAAGCCTAAAAATTTCTCTTTGAATATATTTAATTAGTAATACGGATAAGTTTGGAGTTTCAAAATTTTAGAAGAATAGCAACTCTTCATAAAACATAGTGTATTCAAAGCTGAATATATTAATGCACTGATAAAAACCTTAAAAATGCATAGCTTTAAAATATAAGGGAAATATGTCTATATATTACTCATCTAGATATAAGAAGTTTTAATCTAGTTTTCTTAAAACTTTGTAAACAATAAACCCTAGCAAAAGGAATATTTTATTTTAAAACATGGGCTGAAAGATTTACCTTGAAAATGAGACATTGAAAGAATTCCAACCAAAAGACCATGAGATAGTAAAAGAGGTTTACTTACAACTCATTGTGACTCATTGTCACAAGGCAGCCAGTAAAAAGAAAAACAGCAATCACTACAGAGTTTATAGCTATGTACATAATTGTAAAAATTATGAATAGTATTTAATGTTAGTGAAAAAAAATATAGGAAGTTTTCTGACTTCCTTTTCTTATTTCCTCTTTTCTTTAGCCCTTTCTTAATTACGTTAATTTCCTACTCTCAGTTCACACCCATTTTCTCTTTCACATTTTCTCTCTCTCTTTTTCTTGCATCCCTCCCTTTCTGAATTCTCTCTTTTCTCTTCTTTCTATCGATAATTTCTTACACCTATTTTAGAAGATAATAACAAAGTCAAGTCTAAAGCAAGTTTTTTATAGCGACTTTGTTCCTTTTCAGTGAAAAATGTCACTTGTCTATTGTACACATTTGAACTTTTTCCTATAGCATTAAATCACTACATCCTTCACTGAAGGTCAGAATAATGAGAGGGCAGGGCACTGTATATGTTAATGACCAAAGGACACAGAGAATGGAGGAAGAGTAATAATAGTTATTTTTAAAGTAATGTTTATGGAAATATATTTATAAAAAGCGAAGAAATTCTATGGCTCATTGATTTTATTTCAAAGTCAACATCTGTAAGAACACTAGGCAGACCCAGAAATGAGAAATTACCAGGATTCCACACCCTTCCTTACCTTCCCCCAGTCTCTCCTCTTTTCACTTCGCAAAGTTAGTTCTTAGCAGGATTTATGTCACTATTTATTAATTTTACCTGTTTCTACTCTTTACAATAATGGAATTATACAATACGTATCCTTTTGTGTCTGGCTTTTTTTGTTTAATATATAGAAGCTTGTCCATGTGGTTGCATGCAAGCAGCGATCTTTTCATTGCCATTGGTTTATAACATTTTGTTTAAAAATATGCCATGCATTATTATCCATGCATAGTTGCAGAAGCTTTGGGTTGCTTCTTGTTTGGGGTCATCATAAAGGAATATTCTTAAACATGTCTTTTGTCACACACACACGTGTATGTTTTGTATATAACTATGAGTGGAATTGCTGGTTCAGAGTGAGCACATGTTGAACTTTATTACATATAACGGAGTTTTCCAATGTAAGGTCCCAACAACAATGTTAATATATTCACTTGTTCTGCATCCTGCATCTTCCTGATGACTAAGGATTACGTTCCTTTCATGTATTTATTTGTCATTTTCATAAAATTTTTTGTGATGTTCCTATAGATATATTTGCCTGTTTTTGTTTTGTGCTGTTTGTTGGTTTATTATTAATTTTATGAGACAATGTAGATTGAGGATTAATAAATTATTTTACTTTAAAAATGGGTAGAAATTGGCAAGTTCGTAGGTTCACTCTAATCTATTCTAGATGGAAATCCTTTGCAGATGTATGCTGTTGCAAATGGCTTCTCCGAATCTGTAGCTATTAGAAGTCACATATTTAGATATTTAATTTGTCTGAATAATATGTGATAGTTTTCTGTTTATTGGAATTTTCATTTCCTTTATTCACTTTTTTGGGTTTAATTTTCTATGATTTTCTTAATTAAGTGAGAAGTGTACTTACTGAATTTTCAGCCTCCCTTCTTTTCTTATACTTGCATCTAAATTTATGGATTTCTCTCTAAGCAGAGTTTGATCTGCCTTTTACTGTTTTGGATATATTTCATCTTTATATATCAGTATAAATACTGATTTTTTAATTTTCATTTTTGAATTGACAAATGTTTTTTATTATTTTCCTAGCTATATAGAGAGAAGAATTTTTCTAGTTATCTCATGTTACTGAGTTCTACTTGAATTCCATTGAGGTTGGAAAACATATTTTACAAGATCCATTCCTTTGGAACTGGTGGAGACTTTCTTTAGAGCCCAACTTTCATCAATTTTGGTGAAATTTCTGTGAGATACTGCAAAGAATATTTATTCTGTCACTGTTAAGTGCACTTTCATATATGCCACTTATGTGAGTTTTGTTAATCGGGTAGTTCAAATATTTTATTATCTTTTTGATATTTTGTTTTGTTTTTTATATCTGGTACTGAGAGAGGTGGTATTATTTTTATATTTCTCCTCTAATATCTGTCAATTTTCCCTTTACACATTTAAAAGCCATAATACTAGTATATGCAGATTTAGAATAGTTATATGGTAAGAGAGGATTAAACTTATTATTATTCCATATATACATCTTTGTTTCTATGAATCTTTCTTGCCTTAAATTATATTTTATGTGATGTTAATATAGACACATTAGCTTATCTTAGTTAATTATATTTATAATACATCTTTATCCATAATTTTGCTTTAAACCTTTCTATCTAATTATATACGTGTGTATCTCTTGTAAGCTGCATGTGCCTAGGCTTTGGGGACCTTTAATCGTTAATGGGAAATTTAGTTTATGTGAATTTCATGTATTTGCTGATATTTTGATATATAGATCCAATCTAAATATGTGTTTTTTGTTTTTCCCATCGTTCCATATTTCTTTAGTTCTTCTTAGGATACATTTGGATTAAGTATATTTATTATTAATTTTCTCTTATTTTAGCTTCTATTTGTTCATTTTCTACTCCTCTTTTAGTTACTTCCAATATAATAATGTGAATCCTAACTTAGTAGTAGTTTTACCACATTTCTCTTCAATACGAGGGTCTTAGAGCATCTTAACTGCCTTAAACCCCTTTTTGTATTTGGTGTTTGTCATGCAGTTTAGTTCTCTCTATATTTTAGTCCCACAAGAAAACCTTAGAAATATTACTTGTTTGTACACCATTATTTATTTAAACACGCCTACGTATTTTCCATTTCACTTGTTCTGTACTTCTTCTGATCTGGACTTTTTTCCACAAGATGAAAACATTTCTTTTAGGAATAAATTCTTGCCAATTTCCTACCGACTACTTCCTCCACTGGTATGGAAATATTTTTATTTTACTTTGGCTCCTTAAAAAATTTCCCTAGTTATAGAATTTTATATCATAGTGTATTTTCTTTCAACACTATGAATACAATGTGAGGGTGTGTGTGTGTGTGTGTGTGTGTGATTTCCATCATTTCTAGGGAGAAGATAATTCCAAGTTTTACTGATGCTCTTTTGAAGATAATGAATCCCCTCCACCACTGCCCTACCACTCTCAATATTTTTACTCTATCTTTGGATTTCAGTAGCTATGATGTATTTCAGGATGATTCCTTTCCATTTATTCTGGTTGGTATGTACAGAGTTTCTTAAATATGTGGTACAATTCATTCAGAATTTTTGGAAAATTCCTACCTTTTATTTCTTCAAAGGTTGCATCTGCCCTATTTTTCCACTGTTTCCCTTCTGCTACTTCAAATACACGAAAGTTAGACCTTTCACTACATCCCACAGGTCTCTTCCACTCTTTTTTCTATTTTAATTTCTTAATGCTTTATCTTTCAGACCATATATTTTCTATTTACCTATCTTCCCATTCCATAAATCTCTCTTCATGGCATTCCCAATCTTCATGATTGTTAATTTCAAATACGGAGCCTCCATTGTTTCTTGGTTATAATTTCATCTCTCTAGCAAGGTTTTCCATCTTGTCATCTTGTCATCTATCTTCTGGAGTGTATTAATCACTGTTATTTTAAATACTATATCCAAAAACTCTAATATAAAGATTATTCATAGTTTTTTCAATTTTCTTCTTTTTTTTCTTCTTATGATCTTCTGTCTTGAAATGCTTGCTAAATTTTTTATTAGATGTCATCTATTAGATGTAAAAGGAGTAAAGTTTTTGGATACTATCATCTGCTCTCAGAGAAAATTTATCTTATTCTCCAACAGGGAACTAAATTAGTGTCAGATCACCTAAATCTAAACAGGAACTTAATCGACTGGAGGCTGGGTGTCAGTTTCTGTTCTCCTCCTATTTCTAAGCATAGGCCTGAAGAAATTCCACCTGAGAAACAGGTGTTAGCAGAGTCATGTTTTTGATGGATTTTTGACACCAACTTTTGTTTCTTTGAGGCTGCTGAGTAAAAATGTTCCACTTTATAATTGGCTTTTGCTCAGTTTCTTGGCATCTTGGCCTTAAGAACTCCCTAAGAATAAAAGTGCAATGTTGATCTCATTTCTCTGCAATTCCGTTGTCTTCAGGATCTTCCTCCCTGAAGTTGTGACTGTCTCAGAATATCTTCAATACCTGTAACAAAAAGATGTTTATTGTATTTTAGGCAAAGTTTCCACTTGTCTAACAGAATCATTTATATGCTTTAAGCCCCTCTATTATTTTGGGAAATTGTATTTGAAGTAATGTTATATCTACTCATCTTCCTGATTTTTTTTAGTGTAAATTACCCAAGATTAATGTTTAATTCTTTAAAATTCCAAAAATATTTCAGCACCTCTAAACAAAAAGGAAGTGGTTAAAAAAAAAAAAAAAAGAGGAGTTGGGCTGGCCCTGTGGCTGAGTCGTTAAGTTCCTGCACTCCACTTGGCAGCCTAGGATTTCTCTGGTTCTGATCCTGGGCATGGACATGGCACAGCTCATCAAGCCATGCTCAGGTGACATCCACATAGCACAACCAGAGGCACTTACAACTAGAATATATAACTATTTACTGGGGGGCTCTGGGGAGGAAAAAGAAGATTGGCAACAGGTGTTAGCTCAGGTGCCAATCTTTACCAAAAAAAAAAAAGAAAGAAAGAGGAGTTGCCAATGGTAAATATCAATGCAATATTGTTTTAATAGAAGCTAAATTGATAAAGATTTTTAGGTAAAATTACTTTGTTCTTCATACCAAACCTTTCAATTCAATAATTTATTGAAGATTTAGCATAAAATAAAATACATGACTTCCACTTCTGGCAAGATGGATTAATAAGAACGAGCTTTATTCTCCTGCCTTGAACAACTAAAAAATTTGGAAAAAATAATGAAACAATAGTTTTCAAGAAAATAAATGCCAAGCAAAGAAGAATAGTAAATAAGAAATGAGAAACACATTAGGTACAATTTTCCCAATTTACTGACTTGAATGAGTTGCAGGCTGCAGAACAGGGAGGTGGAATCAAGACAGAGTTAGGAAGACTTCTTGAGATGAGGATCAATCACTCAGAATGACCCACAGCTGGGGCCAGCCCTGTGGCTGAGTGGTTAAAGTTCCATGTGCTCTGCTTCTGCGGTGGTGCAGGTTTGCACGTTCAGTTCCCAAGCACAGACCTATACCACTAGTCAAGCCGTGCTGTGGTGGCATCCCACATATAAAATAGAAGAAGAATGCCACAGATGTTAGCTCAGTGACAATCTTCCTCACCAAAATAACAATAATAATAATAATAATAATGGTTAAAATATTTCTCAGTTTGATGATAACTACATACCCATAGATTCAAGAAGTGCAAAAACCTACTACCCAAACCTCCACACAAATAAACATAGAAACACTACACCAAAGCCCGTCAAAACCAAATTGCTCAAAATCAGTGATAAAGAGAAATTTTAAAAAGTCAGAAATAAGTGACATTTGTGCAGAGCAACAAAGTATAGTAGTAGATTTTCCATTGTAAACAGTGCAAATGAGAAGATAGCAGAACAATATCTTTAAAGCAATGAAAATAAAATTTATTCACACAGAATTTCATACTCAGTGAATAACATGGATCAGAAACAAAGGTGAAATACTTATTAAGACATGCCAAAGCTCAAAAAATTCATCAGTCGCAGACCTGCGCAATATAAAATGTTAAGGAAGACTTTTAAGCAGAAGGAAAATTATACCAGATGGAAATACAGGTACGTAAAAATGAATAAAGACCACCAGAAATATATATTTATAAGATTTTTAAAAGTAACTAAACGTCTTTAAAAGATAACTGTTTAAACAAAAATAAATGCAACATTGCATGGAAGGTGTAAAACATGCAGAATTAAGATATATAATTACAATAGCACAAAGTCCAAGATGGGAGATACAGAAATATAATAATGTAAGAATCATATTATACATGAAGTAGTTTAATATAGCTTTAAGACATGTGTTGACAGGTTAAATATGTATATTACAAACTATTAAGCAATCACTAAAATAACAAAAGAATGAATAATAAGCTAATAAATGAGACAAATCAGAAACTTGAAACATACTCAGTTAATCCAAAACAAGGCAGAAAGTAGGAAAAGGAGAACAATGAATAGAAGAAACAAAAAAATAGAAAGAAAGAGCCAATTGACAGACTCAATGTCAATCATATCAGTAAACATGCTAATATAAATGGTCTAAATACCCCTTTTGAAAGCCAGATATTGTCAGATTAGATTACAAAACAAAGCAAGATCCAACTATATGCTGCCTACCAAGAAATTCACATTAAATATAATTATACACTAGATAAAAGTAATAGAATGGAAAAGGATATATCATGCCAACATTAGTTTCAAGAAAAAGGTGGAAGGAGCTCTGACAGTATAAGACAACATAGATTTCAGAGCAAATAATTTTAATAAGGATGAACATGGTCACTTCATAATGATAAATGCACCTATTAATCAAGAGGATATGATGATCCAAAAGGGGTATGTATCTAATTACAGGGGTTAAAAATACATGAAATAAAAACTAATGGGATTGAAAACATAAATAAACACATTATCAGTTGTAGAGACAATTTTAACATGTTATCTCAGTGATAGAGGAAACAGAAAATCAGTAGTTATGGAATACTTAACCCTATTAGCCATCTCAATCTACTTAACATTTACAGAATACTCTACTCAATGCCACCCCAAATAACTTATTTGCAAATGTGCTCGGGACATTTCTCAAAACAGATCATATTATGGGCTATAAAATAAAGCTCAAAATATGTACAAAAAATTCAAGTTATTTAAAGTATGTTCTTTTATCACAGTGGAATTCAATGAGAAATCAATAAGAGAAAGATATCTGGAAAATCCCCAAATATTTGAAACCAAATAACATACTTCTCTAGTCCTAGATTTGGGACATAAAAATATTTAGCCATACAAAGACTTGTATACACATATTCAAAGAACATTTGTTTGTAAAACTGAAAATAACTCAAATATCTAAGAACAGGCAAATGGATAAACAAATTGTGATAATGTATACAATGGAATATAATTCAGCAATAGAAAGGAATAAGCTATTAATGATTATATCTCATGATATAATTATGCAGATTGGAAAATAACATGCAAAAGGTGTGCATCCTGTATAATTCTATTTATATGAAGTTCTATATAATGCAAATTAATCTATAGTGACATTAAGCAGATCAGTGATTACCTGGGGAAAGTAAGGGGTTGCAGGGGCGTGGGAGGGGCAGACAATATATATTAAAAAGGGTATAAGAGGGGTCAGCCGGGTGGTATAGTGGGTAAATAGGCACACTCCGCTTTGGCAGCCTGGGATTCCCAGATTCAGACCCCAGGCAAGGATCTACACACCACTCATCAAGACATGCTGTGGAGACATCCCACATACAAAAGAGAGAAAGATTGGCACAGATGTTAGCTCAGAGACAATCTTCCTCACCAAAAAAAAAAAAAAAAAAAAAAAAAACAACATGAGAGGGGAGGAGATCTAGGAAAATTTTGATGGGTGATGGATATGTTTTTACCATTTTGATGATGGATTCATGGCTATACATAGATGCAAAAACACACCAAATCAAAGACGTCAAATTATACAATTTACTATATATCAATTATAATTCAATAGAGCTTTAAAAATACAACTTTAAAGGAAATATATAATTTCAATATGTGGGCTATTCAGTTATATTCCTTATTACTCCTTCATTTAAAAAAATGAGAACTGAAAGTATGTAGATTTATTCTACCTTTGTAATATGTGAGCATACTAGTGATTTCTACTTAACATAGGTCACAGAGTGTCAGACAAGTAAAATAAATAACAAAAGAGTATTTGTGTCAGATTAACATTCATGTTAGCAGTTACTTGAAAGTTTAGCATGTTTGCTTAGCTTTTAATTCTTGATTCAAGCATATTTGCATAACATTTACTTAAAAACAACCTAAATGCTTGAAATTGCTTATTAATCATTGTAAAGTTGTCTACCTGTATAATTTAGCTTTGTTATTCTGACACTACTGCATAAATTTGCATCGTTGCATAAAATGTCAGTGTTATCGTTGTTTATACACAATTGGTAATGAATTCCTATTGTGTGCATATCACTAATGCACCTGTGAAGTATTCTTTATTTTCTCCAGAGATGTTGCCAAGGTCTAGAGCATTTTGTAGTTCACATGAACGAAACCTGTTATAGACTGCTCTACTCAGATTCCTTTATTCCAAAAGAACATTCTGCTGGTAATGAAGATTGTCAATCAGAGGAGTCTATATGGCTTACATCTGCATTTCTTTTTGCCTATATAAAAGCAATTTAATAGTTTAAGCCCCAGTTGTTAAGGGGTAATGGCACATTGCCCAATAGCAACGCATATCCAAATGAGTGAAATTGGATATTCTGATGAGTAACAATGCAGGGATGGATGTGAAATACGTTTCCGTTTTAAAAGGTCATTAAACTTCAGAACAACATTAATCAGGTATTGGATTTGTAATTAGAGATACTATCACTTTTAGATCCATCAGACATGTGTATAGACAGGCATAATCAATCACACACTGATTGTTTTGCAAGAAAAAGACATTTCCATTCCCATCCGATTGGGTTCTGCCAGAGGGAACAGTAATATAATTTTCTTAAAGCATAATACAAAAATTTTGATACTTAAACTGTATGAACTATAATACTCTTTGAGTCTGTTGGTGTTTATTAGAAAAAAATTCTTGCTAATTATAATTATCAACCTGATTGCAAATAATTTTCAGGTTTTTGAGTTCTGTCTCAATGAAGTAGTGTTTCCACTTTATATGTTTTAAAAAGAGAAAGAGAAAAAGAGGGGAGCTATGTGGATTTGTGGCTAACTCTCAATATTTGACAAAGATCATCTTTTAGGAAATATAAAAGGCTTTGAAAAAGCTAAAGAAATTTTACAGTGAGATTTTCAAGTAATTTTTTCGGATTCTTCCAGTTATTCAGTTAGTAAGTTTGACAAGTACCTAAAATGGTAATCTTAAATAGAACCTTTTTACTGTTGTTAAATTCTCTTTTTCCTTTACTTGTCTGAGAATGTTAGCATTTATTTATCGTTACTTTTATATGCATGGCTATTTATGTATTTACTATTTTAACACATGCTTTGGTTAGTAAAATGCCATGAAATATGTTTGACTTAACATATTGAATGATTTAAGTTTAGAAAAATATTTCAATATTCTACCTAATTTCACGGGCTAGACCAATAAGTTTAAATGCTGTCAAAATGCCACCCAAGAGACATTCCACTATAATAATTTGATAATTTCAGTAACAGCCTTTTCATCATATAATTCTAACCTTGAAAAATGACAATTTAATGCTATCAATGTTGTGCTTTCAATCCACAGTGTCTCCACCTCTTCAACAGTGGATATATCTGTGTTCATAAGCTTTGCCACATATTCTGTTAGTGGAAACTCAGTAATTTTCATACAGGCACACTTAAAAACCTTGTGTGAACAGGAACTAGGGTTCTACTTGCATCAAACAGACTGAGTGCACATATCTCTCTCTCCTCTATTTTGTTATTATTGAAATTAGAAGAAATGTCCTTTAATGAAAGAAACTATAACTCTACTGGAAAACAAAACAGGGACATCATGTAATTAAATTGATCATGGGTATTATAGGAAGAAGAAAGGGAATTAAATTTATGAGGAAAATAATAAAAGTTGTAATTCAAAATACAAGAAATATAACACTTCTCTGAGGGAAATCAGGACGTGTTCATGGCTCTGAGTCTATAGATAAGAGTGGGGGGTGGAGCAACAATGGGGAGCAAAAATGAAATGACTACACTAAGAACTGCTGAGTGAGTCTGGTTCCCTCATGCCCACTTTTCCCACCTTTTCCCATTCCTCCCACTCCTTCCACCCCACTAAGAATTTTCCGTCATTCTTATATAGATCATATACATTATGTAGCAAAGGCATTTGGTTCATGGAAAAAATCAAGAATTCTGTGTAAATTCAACCATTGCCAGGAAAATTTTCTGCTGTGAATATATGAGGATCTGAATGAAGATAGACTCAGTTTTCAGGAAGTTCTCTACCACTTCAACCCACATTGAGATGGTACAAGGAAAAAAAGAAAAGATGAAGTCACTCAAGTTTACACAAGTGATATACACAAAAGGAAAAAAAACTACTAAGGAGGAAAGATATTTTAATTTTAGTTAGCACAAATGCATTGAAAATTTGTGTTTGACTGACATATTGGGGTTGATTTTTAATTTTTGTCCTAACTACTCTGTATTATCGGAATGTGACTTTGGATGTATACCAGTTTATTCCTTCTAGCACATTCTAAAATATCTCCCCCACCCCCACCCCACGTACACACAACACACACACACAGAATAGTCTCAACATAGTTGACTGAGCACTCATTTTACAATATAATTTAAACTATGCCTCTCCTCTGTTCAAAAATCCTCCAATCTTTTCCTAACTAACTTAAAGAAAAATCCAAAATCTTCACAATGACCAACAAGGTCATAGCGAATCTTCCCTACTCCCCTTCACCTCTGACTTTATGTCAACTATTCCTACATTAGCTTCCTTATTTTTTCATTGAATACACCAAGTACACATCTTTCTTATAGCCTATGAACTTTCTATACTTCTGCATATAAGACTCTTTCTCCACATATATTTATGGCTATTTCCTACATATCTCTGTTCCATTCTCATCTTAATAGTGAGGGCTTCTCACAAGCCTCTTCACCAAGCACCCTCTAATTACCACACCACACTTTATTTTTATCCTTTTAATTGTAAACTTCATGAAAAAAGGCCTTTATTTTATCTATACGTATACCTTTAGCCCCAAGATTAGTGCCCAGCACATATAAGACACCCAGTAAGTATTACTTTTAGTGACTCAAATGATGTAGATATTGCACGAGTTTTTCCCAGAGTTTTCATATAAATTTCCTTAAAGATGTATTTTTGATTCTGATTCTACAATTTCATAAAAGTTCTTTGCTGATTTGTTTAATGGTTTTGTATTTATTATGTGCTAACAGAAAATACATGTGCATATTTTTGTATAGAGGTTGGATGCAGAAGGCATATTAAAGAATAAAACAAGTCTGATTGACTTTTTTCAAAACGATAGATTTGACTACACAAACATTTGTAAAACAAAACCACAATTAAATTTTTTTAGACACAACAACAAAGACATGGCCCCTGAAAGAAAGAATTGACAAACTGGACTTCATTAATATTTAAAATTTGCTCTGTAAAAGACACTGTCAAGAGAATGAGAAGACAAGCCACGGACTTGGAGAAAATATTTGCAAAACACACATCTGATAAGGGACTGTTATCTGGAACATACAAAGAACTCTTTAAACTCAACAAGAAAAGAAACAACATTAAAAAATGGGCAAAAGACCTGAACACCTCACCAAAGAAGAAATCTAGACGGAAAATAAGCATACAAAAAGATGCTCCACATTGTCAGTCATTAGGGAATTGCAAATTAAACTGATAATGACATTCTACCACATACCTATTAGAATGACTTAAAACTAAAACACTGACAATCCAAAATGCTGGTGAAGATGTGAAACAAAAAAGATGCTCATTCGTTGCTGGTGGAAATGTAAAATGGCACAGCCACTTTGGAAGACAGTTTGGACATTTCTTACAAAACTAAACATACTCTTACTGTACGATCCAGCAGTTGTGCTCCTTGGCATTTACTCAGAGGAGTTAAAAACATTTCTATGCAAAAACTTGAACACAAATGTTTATAGCAGCTTTATTCATAATTACCCACACTTGGAAGCAACCAAGATGCCCTTCAGTAGGTGAATGGATAAATAAACTGTGGTATGTCCAGACAATGGAATATTACTCAACATTAAAAACAGATATGCTATTCAACGATGAGAAGGCTTCCATTGAGGAACATTAATTGCATATTCCTAAGTGAAAGAAGGCAATCTGAAAAGACTACATACTGATGATCCAGACAATGTAACACTCTGGAAAAAGCAAAACTATCGCAACAGTAAAAGGATCGCTGGTTACCAGAGGTTAGAAGGAGGGAGGAATGAACAGACAGAGTAGAAAGGATTCTTGGGGCACTGAAGCTCCAAAGTGCGAACATCCTCCCACTACCAGAGAAAACAATAAGAAAGAATGAACAAGCTAATATAAAAATGTAACAAAAAGCTGTATCAATGCGGAAAAGATGAAATTTTTTAAAGTCCAGAAATGCAAAAATAAAATGAAATTTGAAATCAAAATGTGATACTATCTTTCAGTCTTCCCAAGGATTATGGAAAAGAAGCAATTTCATACTGTCTTGGAAGATATGTAAATTAGAGCTACTCTTTTGGAGTGCACTCTGACAACATGTATCAGAATTTATTCCAAGCTATATGAATCAAGTATGCTAAGATATGTTATAAAGATATTTAACATAGGGTTTCTCATATTGGAAAAATCTGTAGCCAACAATTTTGGATTGATCAAATAAATAAGGGATATCTATAAAATGGAGTTTTATGAAACATTAATAAATGGTTACTTACATATATACGTAAAGTTGATATTAGAAATAGTTAATAGCTGGTACGGCATGTCAGCCAATCGTAATAGCCTTATAAATATACATTTGGCTGTCTGATGCATTCTGGCTGACTTTCAGCACTGTCTTTAACCTATGATATAAAAGTATATCTGAGACAGACACCTTGCTAAATGAAAAGAGAAGGTGCCACAGAAAGTCCCTATGTCTATACAGTTGTATCTATGTGTGTAAACACGATGCTCATTTATGCAGTAATGAAGAGAAATAGATAAAAGACAGAGAGAGATTTAATAGAAGAAAATTATTCTTAAAATGTTTTAAGCTTTTCAATATTGTTTGAATTATTAAATAAACATTATCTTCATTAAAGAAAATATATAAACATTTTCATTTTGAGAATTTATCTTTTAAAAACTTGGTTTAAGAAATTAAATATTTTGTGTTTTTTAGCAGTAATGTACATTTGTCTGTATGGAGATTCTCTATTGTATGCCTCATGGAAAATGGGTGTATCTTGGCCCTTTCTCTCTCTCTCTATCATTCTCTTCCTCAACACATACATAACACACTTACACACAAAAGCTGTCTAATAATTGCATAATGAACATGAATGGTAAAAAGAGGTACTTAATTTATGTTTAATCAGAATTTCTTCCTAATTTAATATTATCTAGGACAAATCTTACTACGTGCTCAAGTGATGAGTTATTTTAGGTCTAGATAAATAAGGAAGTATAAAAATATTCATCCATATTATGTAGTGTTTTACAATATAATTGTGAAAATAGGTCCCATACAAAAAAAAAACTCTATGTAGCAAGGCAGCTATTTGAAGAGTAAAGCCTAACGTAGGTTGAATAAGCTATTAAGGAGAAGTGTTAGGAACTGATTTGAACTGTCAAGGAAATGTAAGTTGTAAATTAAAGAGAAAGAGGGGACACGTACGCCAAGAGGCCAGTATAAGCAAGATAATTAGAATGCAAGATCCCTGGCATTTTTAGACTATGTTGTATTTATTTGAATAATTAACTGGTTTTACTACAACAGGAAGTTTCTACAGTGGGAATTTCAGAAATAAAGTTAGATTAAAAAAGTAGTGGTGAACATATGGAAGTCCCTTTAATTATTTCAAAACTCATTTCTATGCCATCTATTTATAATCTGAGAAGTCTTATTATGTGGAACTTAATATTTAGAACTATTTTGAGTTTGTGAGATATATTTAATTCCGCCAGTGCTTATTATTGTCCTAGAAAAGGAATTCTTAATGAATTCAAATTTAATTGTAATTCAAAAGAAATTTTACTTCTCAAAAAAAATATTACAACAGAAAGTCAAAATAATCATTACAGTTTTAATACTTTTTGTTTGGCTCCACAACATATAACTCTGATTATTTGATCATTTTGTAGCTTGAACATATCTTTTTCTTTGATGCTAATTTTGTAGGACATGATACTACTTACAATTCCAGTCAGCCCTTGCCAAAACTGTAAATAGGTAAAATTCCCCTGATGTTTCCCCACTCCCATCACCAACCCCAGCCTCTCTGTTCTGCATCCTTCTTCCTCACTGATGTAGCATGGAGTATCTCCTGTTCTGCGGTAAGACATGAGAACTTGAGTAAATTTTAATTTTTTGGGACCCCAGAACCTTTGCCTTTTAAAAGAAATTAAACCTGAAGCTAAAAAAGAAATGAAGACTTGGCCTTGAAAGTCCAGCTTCATTTCAGGAGTATAGAGGCCTTTCCACAGATTCATTAGGGCATTCTTGGCTCGTAAACATCATGAAATTCAACCAAAATTTATGGAATAGAAGCTCAGATAGAATAAGTAAAGGAAAGAGCTGCATAGATATTTTCAATGATAATGCACATCCAATTTTATTAGTTTCAGAAAAAAATATATGTGTATGATTTATAATAATGTCCATTTTTATATAAGTCAAATGTACTAATGCATAATACATTTAAGTGAACAATTTGTTATCTGGCCCAGTCAATTACTTTACTTGGTGATAGACTAAATTTCATTTTACTAGCTAAAAACAGATATCAGTTGCAGACGTTAAGTTGCACTTTCTCATGAAAATATGAAAGTGAGAAACACATAGGAATAAACATGTCTTTTCGTCTTTTTAGCTTTGGGGCTGTCTATCCCACAGTCAAGCTAGATTCCGCCTGCTAATTGAGTAATCTCAACGTGTCTTCTGGGTATATTCTTTTAGAATCCATATCAAGAATACAAACCATGGGACTTCAAAAATAATTAGGTCAAAAGGCACAAACTGCAGTGGTTTTCGTGGTGTACTTCAATCAGAAATGAGGAAATCTCTTATACAATTTCCCCTGAAGGATCTGTGCATCTGGAGAACCCAGGAGCCTGTGGAGATTCAGTGAGAGAACAGATTTGGCGGCTATATATCACTGAATTGAGAGCCTACTAATTACATCTCCCATAAAAGAACAAATATTAGGCTTTTGTAGAGTGCTATCATTTGTAAGAAGCTGCCATTTGGGTGCAATAAAAAAAGACATCAATAATTTATTATCTACAAATTTTAGACACGTATTTTGAATTAAATTTAACTTACAATTTTCAAACACAAAAGTAAATATAACTCCATTTGAAATGCCTTTTTAATATCTACCAGAAATTTTATTTTAAAAAGAATATTTAAATATCATAACCAATAATGCACCCACTCGCTAAGATTTTACAATTGTATGTATCAGAGAAAAATATGCAAAATAGTTGAAGTAATTTATCTGGAAAATTAAAGCACAGGCACTTTCAGTCCTTGCTCTATGAAAATATAGGAGCAGGGTCGGCCCAGTGGTGCAGTGGTTAAGTTCACACTTTCTGATTCGGGTGCCTGGGGTTCACAGGTTTGGATCCCGGGTGTGGACATGGCACTGCTTGGCAAGCTGTGTTGTGGCAGGCATCCCACATATAAAGTAGAGGAAGATGGGCAGGGATGTTAACTCAGGGCCAGTCTTCCTCAGCAAAAAGAGGAGGATAGGCAGCAGATGTTAGCTCAGGGCTAATCTTCCTCAAAAAAAAAAAAAAAAAGAAAATATAGGAGCATTCATATCTATCCCAATAGATTTATGCTGACTAGCCATAGGAGAGCAAGGGAATAAATGGTACACGAGCCTCCTCCCTTTGCTTGTTTCTGCATTGTTTTAAACCTAGTATCACATTCAAATACTGTCCTTAAAGAAAAGCCTAAGGAAAAAGTTATATAGCTCCTGATTTAAGATCAGTTCTATAATTGTCTTGTGACCTCATTTCAGCGTATAATGAAAAGATGCAAAAAAATGTAACCACCTAAAAATCAGATATACCTTCAACTTTGAGACTTTTTTTAACTTCAGTGTAATTTAAAAGACTGCTAGGAGCTCTCTGTCTCCTTTCTTAGCTACAGAAGCTGGGAACTTGAAGGGAAAGAACCCTTCTAAAATGCTTGAAAGAAATCTTATTTCCTTGCTTTGAATCTGTGGCATTTGGGGCTGCTTCTGGGAAGAAAATGCTCTGTCTCTGTATATAGCATACGGAGCAGAATGCAGTACAGGAGTGATATTTCTAACTTTTGACAACATTCTGTATCCTATGTGGAGAATTTTGATTTTCTGCATCATCATTCAGAGTATGCTACCGTCTTTCTATATATTGAGTGCGTACACATAAAGAGTATGAGAGAACTTTGTCTTTTATGGAGAAGGGAAGCAAATAGGAAATTCTGAATGAAATGCATTGTATTCTATTTTAAATTGAAATATTAGCTTTCTTATAAGTGCTATGTACTAAGTATCCACATTAAAGGGAATTTTGTTATACCTGACCAAGGGAACTGAAGAGAAATTATGCTTAACTTCTGTCAGTCAATGATGTAAACTAAGTAACAGGAGTACTAATAGGTGTCTAAAACTATACATTCAGAGCAAATTGTGCAAAACCTGCGAGATAACTGAGTTTATAGTTTAATACTTTATATCCTTTACACAAAATAAACTAGAAAATAAAGGACAACACAAAGTTTAGTGTTACTTTTTCTACATATTTTTTTGTGCGGAAAGTCTACATTGTCTCAATGGGGATGAGTTTCACGCTGCTTTAATGTTTTAAACTTTCTTTTCTTTCATACACAAAACAATTCCTATCATCCTCTACTACGTTGTAGTACACATTTTGAAGTCTATGTTTTAGAAGGAGTGCATTGTGTGGTACCAAATTTGACAAATTACTCCATCCTGTAGGCATATTAAAATAATGTTATGCTTTATATGTAATTTGTCAAAAAAATTCAATTACTTGGGAGAACAAAGATGTCATTATACTGCAACAAGTTGTGTATGTTCTTCAAAGAAATCTTGAACAGGGGACCTTTCTTTCTTATTTCCTATGTTTTTATACAAGGCCTAAACAATTCTTGAATTTAATTTGCAAACTCCTAAGGCTCAAAGCGAGAAGCATCTCAGTGTTATGGGATTTTGAACTTATTTCTTGGCAAGGAGAGAGTTTTCTTATTATGTGCATTAAAATGCTACTGTCTACTTTTTTTAAGTGAGTATTTTATAGCATTGGAACAAATTCATGATCGATTTAATGTAATTCATGTAATTATTAGAGATATTTTGACAACGTCATGAAGTTAAAATTTAAAATATTACAATTTGTATTATTATTCCTAAACTTGCATACCATTGTTTAGGAATCTCAGCCCCCTGTTTCTCATATTTGAATTGAATGGGTATAGAACTAAGAAAGTATCAAGAGATGGAATTCTGCTAAAAAGTACCTCCCACGTTTCATCAGAGTATTATATTTAGGAAAATGCTTAATAACACTAATTCTTTTTGTTCTTCTTCAACTTGTTCTATTTGAAAAAAAATAGTTTATCTATCCTGCCTTTTTCTCCTTTATGAACATGTTCTAAACCACAGTTGTAGGCTTTCAAAAAGAGATAATAACCCCAAAAATCAGAGAAAATACAAGGTATGAGAATAGGGTATTTCAATAGAGTTGATTTTTATACTCATTGGAGCAGGAGCATGGTTAACTACCTGGCCTGCCTGCTCTGGAGAATAGTTATCCATCATCATATCAGTCAAGTTTTGCTTCCTCTCAATCTTCAGTGCCTTACATGGAATTTCTTTTCTTTTCTTTTTTTTAATTGAGTTCATGATAGTTTACATCAATGTGAGATTTCAGTTGTACATTATTTCTTGTCTGTCACCACATAAGTGCTCCCCTCCACCCCCTGTACCCACCTCCACCCCTCTTCCCCTGATAAGCACTGAACTGTTTTCTTTGTCCAAGTACTTGTTTATATTCCACATATGAGTCTTTCTCAGACTGGCTTATTTCGCTTAGCATAATTCCCTCCAGGTCCTTCCATGTTATTGCAAATGGGATAGATTTGTCTTTCTTTCTGGCTGAATACTATTCCATTGTATATATACATATACCACATCTTCTTTATCCAGTTATTGGTCAATGGGCACTTGGGTTGCTTCCATGTCTTGGCTATTGTAAATAGTGCTGCAACGAACATAGGGATGCATATGTTACTTTGGATTGTTGATTTCAAATTGTTTGGGTAGATACCCACTAGTGGGATAGCTGGGTCATATGGTAGTTCTATTTTTAGTTTTTTGAGGAATCTCCATACTGTTTTCCATAGTAGCTGCACCAGTTTGCATTCCCACCAGCAGTGTATGAGGGTTCCCTTTTCTCCACACCCTCTCCAACACTTGCTATTTTTAGCCTTAGTGATTATCGCCATTTTAACAGGCATAAGGTGGTATCTTAGTGTAGATTTGATTTGCCCTTCCCTGATGATTAGTGATGTTGAACATCTTTTCATGAGCTTATTGGCCATCTGTATATCTTATTTAGACAAATATCTGTTCATCTCCTCTGCCCACTGTTTGATCGGGTTGTTTGCTTTCTTATTGTTCAGTAGTGTGAGTTCCTTATATATTATGAAGATTAACCCCCTGTCAGATATATGATTTTCAAATATTTTCTCCCAATTGGTGGGTTGTCTTTTTGTTTTGATCCTAGTTTCTTTTGCCTTGCAGAAGCTCTTTGGTCTGATGAATTCCCACCTGTTTATTTTTTCTTTTGTTTCCCTTGTCTAAGAAGCCATAGTACTTGAAAAGATCCTTTTAGTTCAATGTCAAAGAGTGTACTACCAATATTATTTTCCAGGAGTTTTATAGTTTCAGGACATATCTTCAAGTCTTTGATCCATTTTGAGTTTATTTTTGTGTATGGCATGAGATAGTGATCTACTTTCATTCTTTTGCATGTGGCTGTCCAGATTTCCCAACATAATTTATTGAAGAGACTCTCCTTTCTCCATTGTATGCTCTTGGCTCCCTTGTCGAAGATTAGCTGTCCGTAGATGTGTGGTTTTATTTTTGATCTTTCAGCTCTGTTCCATTGATCTGTGTGCCTGTTTTTGTACCAGTACCATGCCGTTTTGGTCACCATAGCTTTGTAGTACATTGTGAAGTCAGGGATAGTGATACTTCCAGCTTTGTTCTTTTTTCTCGGGATTACCTTAGGAATTTGGGGTCTTTGCTTGCCCCATATAAATTTTAGTATTCTTTGCTCTATTTCCATGAAGTATGTCATTGGGATTCTGATAGGGATTGCACTGAATCTGTAGATTGCTTTGGGTAGTATGGACATTTTAACTATGTTTATTCTTCCAATCCATAAGCAAAGAATCTCTTTCCATCTCTGTATGTCATAATCAATTTCTCTCAGTAATATCTTACAGTTTTCATTGTATAAGTCCTTCACCTCCTTGGTTAACTGTATTCCTAGCTACTTTATTCTTTTATTTGCAATCGCAAATGGAATTGTATTCTTGAGTTCTCTTTCTGTAAGTTCATTATTGGAGTATAGAAAAGCAACTGATTTTTGTAAGTTGATGCTGTACCCTGCAACTTTACTGTAGTTGTTAATTATTTCTATTAGTTTTCCGATGGATTTTTTGGGGTTTTCTATAGGTGAGATCATGTCCTCTGCAAACAGTGAGAGTTTCACTTCTTCACTCCCTATTTGGATTCCTATTGTTCATTTCTCTTGCTTAATTGCTCTGGCCCAAACCTCCTGTACTATGTGGAATAAGAGTGGTGATAGTGGGCATCCTTGTCTTGTTCTTGTTCTCAGGGGAATGGCCTTCAGTTTTTGCCCATTGAGTATGATGTTGGCTGTGGGCTTGTCATATATACCCTTTATTATGTTGAGGTAATTTCCTTCTATCCCCATTTTGTTAAGAGTCTTTATCGTAAACGGCTGTTGGATCTTGTCAAACGCTTTCTCTGCGTTTATTGAGATGATCAGGTGTTTTTTATTCCTCAATTTGTTGATGGGGTGTATGATGTTGATTGATTTGTGAATGTTGAACCACCCCTGTGTCCCTGGTATGAATCCCACTTGATCGTGATGTATGATCCTTTTGATGTATTGCTGAATTTGGCCTGCCAAAATTTTGTTGAGAACTTTTGCATCTATGTTTACCAACGATATTGGCCTGTAGTTCTCCTTTTTTTGTGCTGTCCTTGTCAGGCTTTGGTATCAGAGTGATGTGTGCCACATAGAATGTGTTAGGAAGTGTTCCACCCACCCTAATTTTTTGGAATAGCTTGAAAAGGATAGGTATTAAATCCTCACTGAAAGTTTGGTAGAATTCCCCTGGAAAGCCATCTGGTCCTGGGGTTTTATTCTTTGGGATGCTTTTGATTTGGTGCTCTTCGGCTTGTAGACGCATCACTTCAGTTACATAGTTGTCTTCTTCCTGTGTTTTCATATTGTCCTGCCCTAGACCATGTCTACCTCCGTTTCTAAGTTTCCCCTTTTTATAGTCAGATTAGGATCCACCACAATGAACTAATTTTAACTTAATTTCCTTTCCAAAGATCCTATTGCCAAATAAGATCACATTCTGAGGTAGTAAGGGTTAGGACTTCACTTATTTTGGGGGGGGGGGCAAAATTCAACCTATACCTGTAACTTAATGTGACCCTCAATCGATGTAAGGTGGAAAATAAAGGATACATGTCCTTCTAATCCATAACATTATTTCATCCTCTTGGGCCCTACTGCCAGGTATCTGCTCTAAAAAAGCAAAAGCCTACTGGGTACAGGTTAGGACTGTCCTAGGGTCTGGAGGGACACTACCTGGGATTGGGTCCAGACCCCGAGTGGGGTTGCTTCATGAATCGGGTCATGTGCACTTGAAACTTTATTTTTTTTCATTTTTATCATGGTTCTGTTGATGCTAGATTGGAAATTCATATACATGTTATAACAGTTTACTTTTGGAAAGCAGTAAATGATCTGTTCTAACAGAACGAGTGTATGACGACAATTTTAAATAAACTGAGATAAAGTGGAATGATATCATTTTTGTCATATTAAAAAAGAAGAATAGGGTTGATAATTTAAAGATATCATAGACTAAAAAGATCCAAAATAACCCATGGGTTTAAGGAATGATCTGATGTTTTATTGATGTATTAATTGTGAGTAATTAATAAACTACACTCTCTTATTAGTTTGGAAAGCTGACTACATTTGATGCTTTATATTTTAATTTATTTCATTTGATATTTACATACTAAATCCCAGTTGGTGTGGACAGGTTCTCAATTTCATTATGACATAAGTCACTAATTAATGAGTAATATTCATTTGCCATTAGTATTTCATAAGGTTAGATGTTAATACATAAATAAGCAAACACTAAATAATTATAGCTCAGCTTTTAAAAAATTTTGTTTAAGAAAATTTGTCAGTAAATAATTAACTATTGTTAAAATATAGTGGCTTGTCATGTACTCAATGTTTTAAAGTACATCAAAGCCTAAGCTGAAGTGTTAAGCAACATTATTTTCTCCAGATGCCAGGAAAAAAAAAGTAAAAATGACAAGGATAAGACCACAGAAACAAAAAGTGATCTGAAGAGAAAATGTTATAAAAACCTTTTTGGAGAAATTAGAGGGAATGTAGGGAAAAGAAAAATGAAAACCATGAGAGCTATTTATTTCAGCAGAAAATAATACACATATATATTACTGCTCAGTGGTCTAGTAATTAAGGTTCAGTGCTCTCACGGGTGTGACCTGGGCTCACCTCCCAGTCAGGGAACCACACCATGCATCTATTGGTTGTCATACTGTGGTGGCTGTGTGTTGCCGAAAGCTATGCCACCCACATTTCAAATAACCAGCAGGGTCACCCATGGTGGACAGGTTTCAGTGGAGCTTCCAGACTAAGACAGACCAGGAAGCAGGACCTATCCCCAGCTTCTGCAAAAATAGGCTGTGAAAACCCTGTGAATAGCATAGGGTTTATCTGATACAGTGCAAAGGTGAGAGGATGGTGCAAAAAGACTGGGCAGGGCAATGCTCTGCTGTCCATAGGGTCACTAAGAGTCAGAATCTACTCCATGGCACTAACAACAACAAATATCATTGTAAATGCAGGATACAAATTTATATATGTATCTTTGGCAAGTAAAAATGTTGAATTTCAAGGAAAAATGGGAGATTAATCAATATTTTATTAAAGCAACCATCCCTCTGCCAATTTTAGCTACTTAGCAATATAATTTGATAATAAAAATCTTGGTAATTTTGTTGAAAACAAAATCTCATATACAAAAATAATAGACATTTCCAAAAGGTATGTAAGCAGAGAATTTTAAGACATTTATTAATACATATCCTTTCAAATGGAGAAAGTATCACTAGACACCTTTTACTATATTTACCCCAAAAGATTATTTTGGTGATGGAAACAATAGAAAAAGGAGAACAGGTGCAGAAACTACTTCACTTTCTAAAAAGCCCTGAATAAAGTGAAATTTTATCAACAATAGTGATGAATCTTCAAAATTAAAGTTTGTCTTGAAACATATAACTTTGTTCTAGAGGGGCTAAATCTAGAATATAAATAAGTCTATTGTGTTGTTGTTGAAAATATAATAAACATCTTTTGGGTTTTGGTGAGACTATTCCATGTGCCCAGAGGATTGACCAAAAACCTCTAGGAGCATGTGGGAATTTTCATCCTTTTGCAGAAATCACAGCAAAATTTCCTAAAATTATGGCATGTTCTTGCAAAATGCAATATCAGTACCAAATGATGTTCAATTCTTATACAGATAAAACTCCCCAAAAAGTTTAAATTTTAACAGATAAAATTAATAAAATATTTTAATCGGTAATAAAAGCAAAAAATTACAAGATGCCCAATAGAGGTCATGCAGAACCGTAAACAAATATTGTTAAATTTTTGGATTTCCAATATAAGTATATTCCTATTATTGAACATTCTTTGGAATACTCAGCAAGAGATGCAAATTGAAAAATATTGTATATATTTTAGTAACCTATTATAGAAATTGAGCCTGAGTTAAAATAATTTAGGTAAAATTATTTTGCAATATACAACAAAATTATAGTGGGAAGTAAACAGAATTTTCTCCACAAATTTAAGACATTTTTAATCTTTGTATTATTTTACCTTCTTAGATAACAATGCACAGAATCCATTTAGAACCACTGATTTCTTTTAACATCATTCAACTAACCTTTGGTTTTGATAAAATTTTGGACTTAATTGCAAGAATATTTATTTATTAAATATAACTTTGAAAATATAGTTGAATTCATAATTTGAAAGCTGAATCAATGTAATTATTTCTAAAATCTGAGTTAAATGTAGCATGCACTAATTCTTACAGAATTTCTTGACATTGATGGCAAGTTCTCCACCTATAAAAAATTCTTTAAAATTGACAAAGAAGATATTTTAACTATGACTATTGTCATCAGTCTATCTATAGTAAAAAACTAAATGTCAAATCGACTTTATTTGTTATCATATACAACAATGTCATACATTTACTGAAAGGATTATTTCAGTATTGTTAATATTTTTAAATGAAAAAATGCAATGATCATGATTTTCCCTAACCAAGTAAAATTTTATAATTGAAATTAACTGCCTAATATTAACCATTGATGTTATAGTGATGTATTACACACTGAGGAACCTAAATCTTTTGGATAATATTATTCTCATGAACAAATCCTTGAAGAAATGTTTATTTGAACAATTTTATGGATTTTGGAACATACTTAAATTTGTCAATATTGGCACATGAGGAAATTTTTGGTTCTATTAATGAAATTTTGTTAAAAAATCCAATTACAGCATGTCAAATTATTCTTCAAAAGTGAAGTAGAAATAAAGACTTTCTCAGACAAACAAAAATTGAATAAAAATTGAGGAAATTTGTTACCAGTAGACCTGCCTTGCAAGAAATGTTAAAAGAAGTTCTTTAAAGAGAAGGAAAATAATATAAATTAGAAGCTCGGATCTACATAACGTTTGGAAGAGTATTGAACAAGGAATAAGTGAAGGTAAAATTAAAACTTTTGTATTCCTTATTCTTAATTGTTCTAACAGATAACAATTTGCTCAAAATAATAATAACAATGTAGTCAATTAGACATGCTTATGTATATATCTTATATGTCATATATATCATATATATGCTTATGTATGCTTATATATAGTTGAAATGAATAGCAGGAGTGATACAAGTCACAGGAGACAGGATTAGGACTATTTTGTTATTATAAGGTACTCACACTACATGTGAAGTGGTATAGTGTTATTTGAAAGTGGTCTTGTATTAGTTGTAAACGTATATTGCAAACTCCGGGGCAATCACTAAGAAAAGTTAAAAAATATATAACTGATAGACTTAAGAAAGGAGATAAAATAGAATCCTATTAAATGCTCAGTTAAAACTACAAAGGTGGAAAGAGAGTGGAAGACAAAAATAGGAACAAAGAACAAGGGAATTAAGTAGAAAACTAACCAATATGGTAAATAATAATCCAACTATGTCAATAATCATTTTGAATGTCAATGGTCTAAATGCACAAAAGATGGATTGGCAGAATGAATCCAAAAATTAAACAAGAAGGAGATACCACTACATACCTATTAGAATAGCCAAAATCTGGGACACTGACAATACCAAATGCTGGTGAGGATGTGCAGCAACAGGACCTCTCCTACATTGCTGGTGGGCATGAAAAATGGTACAGCCACTTTGGAAGACAGCTGGGTAGTTTACAAAACTATACAGACTCTTAGTGTAAGATCCAACAATCATGCTTTTATATTTCCCCAAGGGATGTGAAAACTTATGTCCACACAAAACCTGCACACAGATGTTTATAGCACCTTTATTCATAATTGCCAACACTGGAAAGCAATCAAGATGTCCTTTAGTTAGTGAATAGATAAATAAACTGTTATATATCCAGACAATGGAAAATTATTCTGTGCTAAAAGGAAATAAGCTATCGAGCCATGAAAAGACATGGAGAAACTTTAAGCAGAGATTACTAAATGTAAGTAGCAAATGTGAAAAAGCCACATGCTGTATCATTCCAAATATATGACATTCTGTAATAGGCAAAACTATGGAGACAGGAAAAAGATGAGTGGTTGGGAGACAGGGCGAAGGAGGCGTGGGGGAGATGAATAAGCAGAGTACAGAGGATGCTTAGGGCAGTGAAAAGACTCTGTATGATATTACAATGAAGAATATATGTCACTGTACATTGTCCGAACCCACAGAATGTACAACGCCAAGAGTGAACCATAAGGTAAACTATGGAGTTTGGGTGATACTGATATGTCATTGCAGTTTCATCGTTGGTAAAAAAATGAACAATTTGGTGATCGTTGTAGACAACAGGGGAGGCTATGTGTCTGTGGTAGGAGGATTATGGGAAATCTCTGTATATCCCTCTCAATTTTGATGTGAACCTAAGTTGCTTTAAAAAAGTCTTAAAAAAGCTCATTATGATTTGTCACAAGGTCTGCAATACAAACTCTAGTAACAGTTCTATAAAAAGTGAAGCTATTGAGCAACTAAAATCCACTGAAATTTCCATAGTAAATTTCTTTCCAATATTGAAAGATATATGATTATTTGATTAAAAATATATATCCTAGTGGCTTTGAATTTCTTATTTGGTTAAATTTGATTTTGTTTTATGTTCAATAATTTTATTAGTGTAATTTATATGCCAGGAATTTACAGTCAATATACATGTTGTTACGAAATAATTTTACATTCACAATCATTTTCCTGGACGAAGAGATGCTTCTTTATTCTAATTCATGTAAAAGCCCTGTTTAGGCCCGAAGAGGCCTTGACTCTACTTTTACTGGCTGCAAGACCCAACCATGGGTGAAGTGTTTAAATTTCGCTGTGCTTCTGTGGCTTTACAGGTAAAATGTGGGCAATAATGAAACTTCTCTCCAGGTTTTTTTGTGGGGATTAAGTGTATTAGTATGTGAAAAGCACATGGAATACTACCTGACAAATAGTGCGCAGGAAATGTCAGCACTACTTTGATATATTTATCTGTCTTCAATTATATAGCATGAGAATCATACTTCGGAATGTTGTAACATAAATGCATCTTAAAAAATGTTCATGCTTCTTAGGGAATTCTAAATAAATTTTAGTGTATTGCAAAAGAGCTAGTTCCTAGCTTATCAACAGAAGTTGCTTGAGATTGTGGGGATAGCTAAATTCTAACTGATGATTTTCTCTTAATAATATTTTCTTCCAAAACAAAAAGGAACTTTTAAATTCTATAATTTTCCTATAGGAAAAAATTCTGCTCTCATCTAAACATTCTGAAATTTTGTCTTCTTAGTGATTTACGCTGTTCATTATGTGTATTTTATTTACGGTGTTACTTGTAGAAATAAACAAATGGCAACAAAAACTGTGAAGATAACACTATATACACACATCTATGTCGGGAACCATAAATATTTCAATCATCTTATTGAAGAATAAATTTATAGTGCAAATGAGATAATTTGCTGCAAACACATATTAAATGTGTTTTCTGAATAATAATCAGTTATACTCCAATATTGTGATTTCTTTTTTTTTGTGAGGAAGCTTGGCCCTGAGCTGACGTCTGTTGCCAATCCTAGTCTTTTTGCTTGAGGAAGACTGTTACTGAGCTAACATCTGTGCCAATCTTTCTGTAACCTATGTGGGATGCAGCCACAGTATGACTCGACAGCCATGCTAGGTCCACACCCAGGAGCTGAACCCACAAACCCAAGCAGAGGGTGCAAACCATAAACACTATTCCAATGGGCCAGGCCCTTGTGATTTCCATTTTTATGTCAGGGATTGTATCTAGCATTGTAATATTTTAAGCTTGTTCAGAAATATTTTAAGGACATCTGAAAATACATGACTAAATAGTACAATGTAGGAAAATAGCAGCAAAGGTGACTATATTCTAAAATGAAGTATTGAGAAAAGATGTAAATTTCCAACAGGAGCAGAAATAAAGGGGTTTTATTATGTCAGGCTTTATATGAACTAATTTTGAAGGGACACATACCAAATGTTAACAGTGAACTTAATCCAAACTACTACAATTTGATATTTCAATCAATCAATTAATATGTCAAGTCCCTTCTATTTGTGATACTGTGCCAAATGTTACAGATGATACCATCAGATTCTGTACCATCATATAATTTAAAAGCACATTAGCAAACAATGTTGGTAAATGTCAAGGCATCTATCCTATTCCAAAAACGTTGCTGTGACATATGAGGATATAGAGAGGAAATTTGTTCTAATTTATTCAGTACAATTATTTGATGACATATTGTAGCATGATGGCAACTTGAGAGAAGAAAGTCACAGATTTTAAAATGAATAAATCAGCCAGGAGTTTGGTGGGACTGGACAAGAAAGTAATCTAACATGTTATATTCATTAAAATTGATGTAAAGAGGACAGGAAATAGACTGTTGCTTGTTGCTGTTTCCTTATTCCTGACTCACTGCACCTGGAAAGTAACCATGTCCTTCAGTAGAGGCAAGGTCCCATGGCAACCTCAAGAGCCAATCTTCATATCTTCATGGCTCTGAGTTAGTGGTGGTAAGCTCAATCCTCTCACCAAGCAATTGGTCCAGACACGGCTGTATGTTACAATTCTGGTCAGTGAGATATGAGAGAAATGCTGCTGGGTGCTACCTAGAAGTTTTATCCCATTCTTAAAGTGGTATATAACCCAGTTACGATTTTTTTTTCTTTTTTTTTTTGCCGTTCTTCACCATCCAATGAGGAAAGAGCTCTGGGAATATCATGATATACAGGAAAAGCCAGGAGAAAAGCTCAGTTGGAACTAGGATGCTTCCGAGCAGCTGAATCAACCAGTCATTACTGCTCCGCCTTTAGACTCCCTGTTACATAGAATGATATATCTCATTATGTTATCCACTTTAGTTTGCCTTCTCCTAACAGAAGACAAACATAATAATTAAAATGTTATATAATGGCCCCATGATATTCTTCAGTGAACAAATTATTTCTTAACATTGCGCTGGATTCAAGACAACACTTAGTAAGAGAGGAAGAAAAACTTGACCATATCTACACTAGAAGAACGACCCAGCAGCCTATGTGCTAAATCATACACAAAATTTCAGCCAATATTAGACATATGAGCTTTCACACAGAAATCTGAATTTCTCTGTACTCTTAAAAAATGAGGTTCAGTTTCATTGGGCTACTTTCCACATGGTAACTAGGAGGAAAATAGTTAACATCCGGTTTCTAACTTACTTCATCCTTCTTTAGGGAATCTACTTTTTGCCCCTCCACCAGATCTCCCCATAAACATGCTAAGGGTCTTTTAGGTTCTTCTCTAACTTGATTGGTTACTATAAATGAAACTGGGATTTGGATTTATGGGATGTAAATGGATTAACAATGGAGATTATCAAGTGATTGGTTCAAGTAAGTCACATGAGCCCTCTAGCTACATGGCAATCAAGGTGTAAAAACTGAAAAGAAACCAAACTAAGTGGCTTCCTTGTGTTAACCTGTACCGCATGCAGTTGTCATTTGTCAATTTGAAATAAATTACATCCCAGAGTTCCAAAAAAGACTTTAGAAATCTTGAACTTCCAGAGACTGATGACAAGTTTGTGGCTGTTTCTTAGTTTTTTGCGTTCTTCTCTAATCATTAGCAAATATCAGTGTTTGGGAAAACCTGTGACTCATGTGGATCTGTTTTGACAATTCAACCATTTCTGGTGATGTAAGAACAATTGGTTGGAAATAACCGGCTGAGTGTACCTTTTCAGTGCAGCAAACTCATGTGCTTAAGATTTGTTCATTTTATTTTAACAGAAGCCTCTCGTTCTGCCTGTTTAAAATATTACTGCAAACTTAGAGGATAATCATGTGGAAAAATATTATAATTCATGATATCCATAAAAACGTTGTTGCACTTGACAAACTTTTGTTAATACCAAAATAGTCATAACAGTATGAAATATTTTATTCTAGTGTTTTGAGGAAAATCTTAAAACATTCAATGAACCCTATCATATTATCTAAGTGTGAATAATAACAGTTCTTCTACAATGGGCAGTACCAGGACTAGACATGTACCAACAACACCACCACAACAACATTATCTCAGCAATGGTGTGCAAATACATATAATTTAAGTTAATTAATTTCATGCTATATCATGACCTTAAGATTCTTTTATGGCTTGACTCACACAAGATCAATGCAAGAATTAACTAAAAAATTAAAAAGAAAATATGATGTTTATAACAAATCCATAGTGGTCTCTAAAATATCAACTATCTAAGAATAACCCGAACAAAAATATTGAAGAATTATGAGTTATACAGAGGGTAAAAGAAAACACATATTATAATAAATGCTGAGACACATTTCTACGTGAAGATTCATATTGGTCAAGAGGACAATTTTTTCATCTGAATAAAACATTAATTGCATTTGAACTTTAAATGCCTCTCCAGATGTTATATTCACAGAACTTAATCAGGAACACTTGCAATATTTAAATAAAATATTGTTTATCATGGCTTTATCATTATCGTTGTTATATTAATCTACCAAGGCTGCCATAACAGAATACCATAGACTGGGTGGATTAAACAACATAATTTTTTTCTCACAGTTCTTGAGACTGGAAGTCCAAGATTAAGATCCCAGGACAATTGGTTTCTGGTAAATCTTCTCTTCCTGGCTTGCAGACTGATGCCGTCTCGCTGTGTCCTCACATGGTCTTTCCTCAGTGTGTGCACTCTCCTGGTATCTCTTCCTCTTCTTTTAAGGACACCAGTCCTGTTGGATTAGGGTTTCACTCTTATAACCTCATTTAACCTTAATTGCCTCTTTAAAGGCCTTATCTCCAAATACAGCCACATTGGAGCTTAGAGTTTCAAAATATGAATTGGGTGGAACATAATTCAGTGTATTACAATCAGCAGCAGCATAATTTTAAAAAAATTTATTAGGGCCTTGTGAATCCTTTTAGCAAATAATCATTACAAAATGTTAAGCAAAAAATATGTGAGAAGAAAGAGCTCCATGTTATCTCACTCCTCAAAGCCAAAAGTACCTGTTTGATATTTACTCTGACAGATCTTTCTCTTTAAACTAATAGTTCTATAATTTTATTTGTCATAATCACACAATATAGTTCCCTGAAAATTTCATTTTTTACCAAAATTATCTTTACTGGACATTAAATATTGATATATAGATATAGATATATAAATATGTATATAGATAGCTAGATATAGATACTACATAGATATAGATGTAGATAAATATGGCAATAGAGATGGAGACAGCTATATAGTTCATTTTAAAGTCTCCATAATATTACATTGTATAATAGTACAAAAATTTACTTAACCAATTTTAACTATATAAATAGACATTGTCACAGGTTTGGTTGCCCTGAACATTCTGAGACATAGATTAGTATGCAGGATGTTTATTACAGTGTACTCTTTCAATTAACATCTACAGATAGTAAGAGGGAGGAGCAGGATTAAGAGAGAGAGAAAGAGAGTTGTGATGCAGTTTAAGTGAAGTTCTCAATTAAACCCACATAGACATTTGGAGATTTGATGGAACTTCAGAGTAGTCCTGAGTTGGTGTTAGGGAGCAGGACTTATACTCTTACATGTCTCAGTCATTGGATGTGGGCTACCCCTTGTGCTGGGACAATTTTGTTTAGACAAATAAAGCTCTGAAATGGTCTGACAGTTAAAGGTGGTCATTCTTGGAGGAGAATCTAGGCAGCATGTCATACTTTCCACTCCTTGTCATATTTACCTCTTATTAGCCTAGACAGCAGCTCCTCTAAGACATAAAAGGCAACCATCAAAGAGCTAAGACATCCACATGTTTATAGAACCTTACAAAGAGTAAAAAACTAATTCCTTTGATAAGAAGTCACTTTTCAGTAGAAGTTAAAAAAAGGATGAAGTAACAGAAATGCAATTTACTTTAACTATACTTGGTAAATGCATTGTTTTAAAGTTTAATATTTGGAATTTCACACTAATCTGAATATTTACAATAATTTTCAATGTGTCTCAAAATTAAAATAGTGTAGAAAAAGATAGTGAAACATGCCAACCCATTCATTCAACAAAAATTGAGCATATGTTATGAATCAGACACTCTCCTAGGCCCTGGGGACACAATAGTATTAAAAACAAGAAAATCCCATTTCTCTGTAAATCTATATTTAATGGTAGGAGACAGATGAAGATGAGGAAAACTTGGACTAAATAAGAAAATTCTTGTTTGTAACTGAAGAGCAGCAGTTCTCTAATCACAAATAGGCTATAGTCATCAACAATTAATACAGATAAAATAATTTCAGAAAGAAAGTGAGGCTATATTTTCCAATTATAGTCATGAACTGAGATAGCATCCTCCGAGCTATAAAAATCAAACAGTAAAGGAGAAAATAAGACTGGGAAGATAGCTTAATGAAAACTTTTGACAACAAGTGTCTTATGTTGGTTGATGGGCAATCTCTAGTAATCCAGGGTAAGAAAAAAAAACCAAAAACCTCAGTAGGACATCAGCATTTCAACAATGCAGAGGAAATAGATTTCACAGAATTAGTTCATCCAAGTAGCTAAGCAAATACAACCAAACAAAAAGCCTGGGAGGTAAGCAAAATTATTATTTGCAGTTACTACAATTATTATCAAAATGTCCAGGTTCAATAAAAGTTATAAGACTACATACATACAAATACACAGGAAGGTGTGATCCTTACACAGGAAAAAAGCAAGCATTAAAAATGATCTTTGAAGGGGCCCAGATGGTAAACTTAGCAGACAGATTTTAAAGCAGATACTATAAATGTATGTGAAGACCTAAAGAAAACTATCCCTTAAAAGTTAAAGGAAGGTATCATGACAATGTCTCATCAAATCAAATATCAATAAAGAGAGAGAGATTACTAAAATAACAAAACAGATATTCTGAAGTTGAAAGGCATAATTACTTAAAAACTCACAATAGTACAGCTCAACAGAACATTTGAGTTCACAGAAGAAATATACAGCAAGCCTGAATATATATCAATACCTACTATGCAATCTGAAGAACAAAGAGAAATAAATGAATGAGGAAAAATGAAGAGTTTTCAGAAAAATGTGGGACACCCTAAACACTTCAACATACAGGTAATTGGAGTACAGGAGAGGAGAGAGAAAGTAAAATTATTTGAAGATGTAATGACTAAACATTTTTCCAAACAGTTAAAAACATTAATCTGTGCTTCCAAGAAGCTCCATGAAGTCCAAGTAGGATAGATGCAAAGTGACCCATACCCAATCATATCATGGTCAATACACTGAAAATCAAAGAGAGAAAATCTTTAAAGAAGCAGAGAAAAACGACTTCTCATGTACAAAGGGAAGCTCAGTAAGATGAGTAGCTGATTTCTCATCTGAAAACAATAGAGCCATGAAGCAGTGGGACAACATATTCAAAGTGTTGAAAGCAAAAAATCCCAAAAAACTATCAAGCAATAATCTTATATCTAAGAAAAGAGCCTTTAAAATGAAAATTAAATAAAAACATTCTCATATTAAAAAAAAAAATCAGGGGCTGGCCCAGTGGTGCAGTGGTTAAGTTCACACGTTCTGCTTCTTGGCAGCCCCGGGTTTGCCGGTTCGGATCCCGGGTGCGGACATATGGCACCGCTTGGCACGCCATGGTGTGGTAGGTGTCCCACATATAAAGTAGAGGAAGATGGGCACAGATGTTAGCTCAGGGCCAGGCTTCCTCAGCAAAAAGAGGAGGAATGGCAGTAGTTAGCTCAGGGCTAATCTTCCTCAAAAAGAAAAAAAAATCAGGGGCCAGCCTACTGGTGCAGTGGTTAAGTTCACACATTTCACTTTGGTGGCCCAAGGTTTGCTGGTTTGGATCCCAGAGGATGTGGACCTACGCACCAGTTGTCAAGCTGTGCTGTGGCAGGCATCTCTCATATAAAATAGAAGAAGATGGGCATGCATGTTATCTCAGGGCCAATCTTCCTCAAAAAAAAAAAAAAAAACCCCAAAAAATGAAAAACAGACTGAGAGAATTTGTTGCAGGTAGAATGAACTTACAAAAAGGATAATAAAGGATGTTTTATAAAAGTTCTGTGTCTAAGTTTCTTTTACATTAGGATGACCAATTGTTACAGCACCACCACTTGTTCGAAAGGCTATCCTTTCTCCATTCAATTGCCTTTGCATATTTTTAAAAGATCAGATGACTGTGTGGGTCAATTTCTGCTCTCTCTGTATCTGTTTTGCAAATAATCTTTCCCAGAGGGTAGGGTTGAACAAATGAAGTGCAATTTGTCATCTATGTATCTTGAATGGTGAATTATGCTGAACATAAGCACTGTACTCTGGTTGATAAAGTTGTTTCCACAGAGGTATGGGTTTGGAGTAACAATTTTGATACTGTTATATATATGTACTGAAATTGAACAATTAATTAAATGGTTGGCAGGTGGTGGGAGACAAACTTCTTACTATTATAGTTGGCATTTAAACAGAAGCAAGCAGAGGAGACTACAATGATCCACGTGGTAATGGGTCAGAGTGGAGACATCAATATTAATTAATATTTAGCTTATTGCAGATACAGATGGTTACATACAGAAATATTTATAGATATGTGTATATACATGGGTTAGTATACTCACAGGTACATCCTTGTTAAATCAGCCGACAGTGCCTAGAAACAATAATTTCAGCGTGAACAAGCATATCTAGCACAGCACTCAGATATTGGTTTCTAATATCATTCTTTAGTAAAAAGAACCAGAACTCCTTGGAAAAATGGCTTATTCTAGGAAAGAAGCAGGAAATATACAAGATGACCCTGGAGCATCTTATAGTGCCAGAAAGTAAGGAAGTGCTCAGTGTGTGCGCATGCATGCACACATACAGACACGCACACACACAAAATGTCCGGGATATTTCAAATGGGATATGAGAGCCAACTGAAAGAGTTCATGACAGCCAAAGATAGAATAAATTGAGCTACACAATATTTAGGATTATTACCTAAAAGGCAAAATAAATATTCATTAGTCTATACTAATATAAATAAGTGAATTAATAAATAAATTGAGGATTATAGACAAATCTCCCATGCAGGAGAATTCCAAATACTTTACCTATATACTCAGTTCTTAAGAAGGGAAATATAACTCCATGCTTTTTAGATGTGGACTGCACATAGTGATTTCCTTCCCAAAATTATAACATTAAAAGAGGTATAACATTTAAAGTAACTTTCCAGTGGAGAAATCTTACAAACACTAGCTCAGCCAGGTCATCAAGGTCAGCATCAGCAGTGATAAATCATGCCGATAGTGGGAACATTTGATATGATATGATGATAATGACCCATTACCACTGTAGTCTGCCTCTCCAAAAGACATAATCCCAGGTAAATCACAAGAAATATATCAGAAAAATCCCAATCAAAGGGCATTCTAAAAAAGATACGACCAGTACTCTTCAAACCTATAAAAGTCATAAAAAACAAGGAAAATCTGATAAATTGTTACAGCTAAAGGAGCCTAAGGAGACATGTTGACTAAATGTAATGTGGTATTCTGGATTGGATCCTGAAACAGAAAAAGATATTATGTAAAACCTTAAGAAAACCTGAATAAAGTAAGGAGTTTAGTTAACAATAAAGTATCAGTATTCATTCATTAATTGCAACAAATATACCATATTAATGTGAGATGTTAATAACAGTGGAAATTGGGTGTGAGGTACATGGGGCTCTTTGTACCATCTTCAAAATTTTTCTGTAAATTGAATACTATTCTAAAATAAATGTGTTTAAAAATAGCCATACAGGGGGCTGGCCCCATGGGCTAGTGGGTAAGTTCAGCATGCTCTGGTTTGGCAGCTGAAGTTTGGTTCCCAGGCATGGACCTACACCACTCATTGGCCATGCTGTGCTGGTGACCCACATACAAAATAGAGGAAGAATGGCAACAGATGTTAGCCCAGGGTGAATCTTCCTCAGCAAAGTAAATAAATAAATAAAAAAGAACTAGACATTATAACCAGCAAATAGTCCGCTTATATAGGGGTAAGTAGTTTCTGAAGTTAAGAAATAGAGTTTCAAAATAGGCTTGATAGCGTGGCACACTGACATGAACTAATAATTCAGTCATAGGTCCTGGGCTTGAATCTTATTTACCTATTCAGAACTTTGCAACTCTCATTTATAAATGGTTTTTCCTTCTTTTCTTTGAGCTATTTCATCTAATAATCCATCATCTATTTTTTAAATTTATTTTTTATTTTTCATCTCAGGCAAGAAACACTTTGTTGAATCACATCAAAGTTTCATAATGAGTCTCATAACCAAATTCAAATAGCAAGTAGCCAGCTCTTGGTATTAGGCAATCAATTAACTTCTTTGGATTTCGTCTTTACTGGTTTAAGAAAATGTGCTAATGGCCAGTACTCTTAACATTGCTTCAGTTTATGCTTCACTTGTTATAAGTTTCTTTTTAAAAGAACAGCCCACAATGGAAAATATTAAGTATCAAAAATGTTGTGTCAATAAATTTACGTGTATTAAGGCAATCAGATATCTTTCAAGAGTCAGCTCATACAGACCACTTCCACTTTTTTTGATCTATTTTCCTATGCAAATATGAGGTAATTGTCCCTCCTATGTGCAACCACAGCACATTAAACACATGCTTATCACAACATTTAACTCACCATATTACAATTGTTTCCTTCCTTACCTCTTTCCCTCACTAGAGTGTATACCAAATTTTAGAATATTTACTAAATATAAAAATATATTTTAAAAGGATATTCTCAATTAAAGGCAAGACAGCTAATCAACCTAACTTGCCTATGCAAGATCATATTCTGATTAAAATTTCAGAGAAAAAATTTTAGCCCCACATATAGTGGAACGTATCAAGGACATATGTATAATTGATCAGAATATGGCATAAAGAGAGACAGCTATACAGAAATAAAGCCAATGAAAACAGGAGAGAGAAAAATGTAGTAAAAGAAAAGAAAGACAAATTAATGCAAGAGAATTTAAGAAAAAGAACATAGGAATTAGCCAAATCTAACAAAAAGTATGCATTTTTTAAAGAAGAAAATAGTAGAGCTGTGCTTAGAAGAGAGCATGTGGCCCTTGTCTCCAGTATTTCAGAGCTTGATAAGGAAAAAATAAGTTTAGAAGATATAAACATCATCCCGCAAAGTGTAAGTCTTGATTATATGCCTGTATAAGTAAGATAAGTGTAAAGGTCAATAGATTAAATATGTAGTTTAATCAGCAAATTATGTAAATGAGCACAAATAAAATACACTCTACAACTTATGATCGGTAAAGCATGCAATTCCATTAGCCAAAAGTAGAGACATTTAACTGAGTTAAATATGCTCTTAAATCAACAAGATTGAAAAAAAAAAAAAGAGAAAACTATCAAACTTCAGATCTGGAGCCTGTGCTTCACCTTGAATCCGAAGGGCTTGGCAGATCAACTCCTGATCATTGAGGAATTTCTTTTATCAGCCTAGCCCTCACTTGGATAGCAACTAGAAACTGCAAAAAAATTTTGAAAGAAAGCAATGAAACAAAACCGACTTAAAGGCAATGAAACGCAACCCAAATCAGGTAGAAATTGGAACAAATGAAGGCACCAGGTGAGTTGGCTAAGGCTTTTTTCAATTTTCTTTTTTATGACATTTTACCTGAGAAAGGCTCCAATTGACATCATGAACACTAAAATTTAGGAAGAAACCTAGAGTGATACTGTCTTGAAGAACAGCACAGAATTCTGGGTTCCCAAAGCCTCTGGACAGTGAGAGAGGGAAACCCTCAAGGAATAGAGCCAAGAAAGTGAGTCCATGTACACACAAAGTATAAATTGTGTATACACCCAAATACTGGGCTGTATCTGGACCCTCCTGTGTGGGCAGTAGATTCCAAGCAGCCCAGCTAAAGGTGTAAGAACTGAACAGGAATTTTTAGCTGCTGGCAACCGAAAAAAAGTTTGGAGTTTGAACTCAGACTGCCATCTCTATTTTCTCATTCTTGTTTGGCCCACATTTCTAGTTTTAAATCATAGACCAATAATTCTATGCAGCACATAGTTTACTCTTTAGTAGATTTTATTAAGCTGATACAAGTGGTTCTCAACCTAGCGCAATTTTGTCAAGAGATGTTTTCGTTGTCACAACTGGAGGTAAGATACTACTGGCACTTGTGAGTCGTTGCAAGGGATGCTGCTAAACATCATACGATGCAGATCCCCCCTGCCCCCCGCACAAATGTTTGGTCCAACATGTCAATAGTTCCTTGCTTTAGAAACTTTAGAGCACACTAAGACAAAGTCATAGTATTTTGCTTCTTATAGCTTGATGCGATGTGAGAAAGAACATGTTCTATCGATACAGTTGCCACCAGTGCCTCTCAAGACAGACTGCCTGAGTTCAACTTGTCACACTCTGGGGAAATGGCCTCAACTTAATGAGCTTCATTTTCCTTCTTTACAAAATGGGATCCTAGAGCCGAACCTATATCATAGTTTGAGGTAAGGGTGTTCTCCCTGAAATGGGTTGTAAGTATTGATTGTGGTGAAACTGCCATGAATCCAGGATTTGTACTGAAGTGCAAATCTATATGGGTATCCTGTGGTTTTGAGTCTTATCATAAAATTTTTTAAAAACTGTATTTAAGATATTTTATTGAAATAAATTTTTCTTACAATGATCTAATTAAATATGCTTCAAACTCCTAGGAATTTAAAATTTGGAATTACTACAGTTTCAGTTTGGGATATGTGCATATAGAATCCACTTACCTACATGCAGGGACATGATATCTGTTCAAAAATAGATTGAACGTTTGCCTCAGGCTAGAAATGCCACACAATGGTGGTTTTCGATCAACATCCTGCATATAACTTTGAGTATTGTCTCTTTAATAAGATGTTCTTCTTATGAAATGGCAATGAAACAGTAACAGGAGATCTAAATGAGAGTACTGACACTGACGTGTCAAGAACATTCGGTCCTTAAAGAAAGGAAGACACAAGTACTCTGAGCGTCTCTGGAAGCTAGTGAGACAGGTAGTGGGCACACTGGGACCCATTATGTCCAAAAAAATCACAGTAGAGAGCAATTTCTGTAGGCAATTTGTGGGTAACTTTACCTAGTCCAGGGATAGGATTGAAAAAAGAACTATCGCTATCAATTGGAGAAGAAATGTAATTAACCATTTAACTAGAGTTGAATTGATGTACTAAAAAGTAGTTTTATAATGTGGAAGATTAGAGAAACAAACACAATATGAGGTTAGGAATATTGTTCTCCTAACAAGATATTTTTAGTTATTTTGATAAGTTTCCTTGACGGTGGACTTGGCATTGAATGTAAATCGAGGTTAACATTGGATCCTCACAATTCATATCTGAAAATAACTAGAAGGCTTCATAGCATGACTGATATAGAATCAGAATGTTGTTTGATTCAATATTGATTAATAAGGATGTGTTTTTAGCCTTTTTCAGGATTCAGCTACATGCTATATATACTGTACACAGGTTCCTTTTGTTTTCTTTTTTTTTAAATCTATAGTAGGCTCTGTTGATCAGATTTTGACTACAGTCTCTTCCGTTTCCTTGAACTGAGGTATTGAAGAAGTCACTGTAAGTGGTTTTGAGCAACTTAGTCAGAGATTCAATTGTTTTATACAAAAAGAGAAAAATCTAATCAGTATTTTAACTTACGTGATGATAAATATTGAATTCAAATATTTGAAAGAACTTTATAAATGTAAAATATATATGACTACTAGGAAATCATAAAACTAATGCACATAATCCTGCCATTATCACCACTATAACCACTAATAGTGAAGCTCAATTTTGGACAAGCACCATACTTAGCACCTCATAAAGATAATCATATCAAGTTCATATAGGAAAAAGCAATTGTTTTACTTACTATCACCTGTCTTTAAAAAAGGGATAATTAAATTAATAATGTTCAAGGTCACAAAATTAACGTGACAGAGTTACATTTCTAAACAAAATCTGCCTATCTCCATAATCTGTGACATTTGATTTTATAATGCAATAATGAAGTCGAATATTGTGTCTATAAATATGCATGTCAATTATTTTGTTGAATGTGTATGTATTACATAGATCAGCAGTTTTCAACTTCCAACTAAAATATCCAAGTACAGCACTGGGGCAGTTGCTATTGATATTTACCAAATATTCTAAATTTTTCTCCTTTCTGGGCACCTAATAAAATTGTTCTTCCTGGCCTCTTTGTGATTGAGTGGGGTCACGTCCAAGCAGTTGTGACAAACCAAAGTATGTCATTTCCAGACTACAGCATTTAATTGCCATTGCAAGACCCCCACAGCTCTTTTTTCGTTGCAGACTAAAAATTGACAACACTCAAGATGGTAATTTCTCCATCAGCCTGTGTTTCATAGTGACTGCAATTGAACAGAACCCTCTGCCTCACCCTCATCAGACACTTAGCATGAGTGAGAAAAAACTCTTTGCTGTGTTATTTTAAGCCACTAGTATTTTTGAGTTGTTTTTCTGTAGGCTCTTTTGATGATTACAAACACACTCCATTTACATATCCAACTCTGTGCAACATTAAAAAGCACTTGCTATAATTCCACCAGTTCCCCTCTCGTGCAAAAACAAATAACTGAATCCATGGGAGGAAGAGGAACAGTACAATAGAGAAAATCTAGACTCTAACCTCATTTTTTAAAAATAGATTTTTCCCAATTATTATTCTTTAATAATTCCAACATTTTGTGACAAAATTCAAACTTATGAGGATAAACCAACATATTGTAGTCGAGAAAAGTTGATATAAATAATATCGTTCCATGTGGAATTTGTATTTTTCTTTTATTTTAAGTGACTTTTGTGTACAGGTAACATAAATATATGGTCATTATTAAAGAATCAAGCACTACATAATAACTGAAACCAAAAAATAAAATTTATCCTTCGTTCCCTTTCCACTCATCTTCTTCCTTCCAGTCCTCTAACTGTGAATTTATATACATACATTTGTACAGATGCTCATAATTCTTTTTCTTTATACAAATGCTGTCATTCTACATGTTTTATTCTTGGACTTTCTTATATCTCAAAAGTATTTCTGAAAATTGTTCCATGTTGTTATTTATAAGTCTCTATTTTTCTGTTAAATCTTGTCATAGTTTTCCATAGTTTAGATGTACAATATTTTATTTAACCACTGCCATATTGATGAAATTTAAGGGGCTTTTTTTTTTTTTTTTTTTTTTTTTGCTGAGGAAGATTGGCCCTGAGCTAACATCCATGCTCATCTTCCTCTAATTTATATGTGGGATGTCTACCACAGCATGGCTTGATAAGTGGTGGACAGGTCTGACCCAGTGCACCCCGGGCTGCCAAAATAGAGTGCTCAAACTTAATGGCTATGTCACTGGGCAAGCCCCTACGGGGCTTTATTTTTAATGATATAAATAAAGCAATGCAGGATTAGACATCCTCTAAATGTATCTTTGTCAGATTTTACTCTGAGTTATTTAAACCCCAGCAATCTCATGAGGTTTCAGGTTTTCTGTTTTGCTTTATCCTCTAAAGTGTTTTTATGTAACATAGAATTCATATCTTAGTTGCTTGGAGATTTGCCATATGTCCTTAAACTCTTGGACCTTTTGCATTTTTTTTTTTAAAACTAGGTCGATCATTTTCAATTTCTTTTATGGTTATTAACTTATCACGTTTTCTTCTCCTTAGTTGAGACAAACTTGGTAAAGGATTCTTTTTTTCAAGTAGACTGTTCATTTGTCTAGATTCTTAAAATTGTTGGCATAAAGTTGCACATCTTATTATGTTATAATTTATTTAATTTCTTCTCTATCATTAGTATATCCTTTTTATCAATCTCATTTTTAATATTCTCTACCTTTCATTATTTTTAAGTAGTTGAATTTAGTTGGTGCACAGAATTTTGGGTTTTCGTTGATGTCATTCAACTGATTTTGTTAGATTCATTTAGGTTATTTTTGATCTTTGAACTGCGGTTGGATACATTTAACACGGACTGTTAACTACTTCCTGACATCTGGGTGTTTGTAGATGTTCTTCTACATCAATGAAAACTTGACTTTCCAACAAGTATTTTGGAATCACAACCTTTTTTTGAAGGAAAATTAGCCCTGAGCTAAGATCCACCACCAATCCTCTATTTACTGAGGAAAATCGGCCTTAAGCTAACATCAGTGCCCGTCTGCCTCTCTATTTTTATGTTGGACGCCTGCCACAGCATGGCTTGGCTTGACAAGTGGTGCAGTAGGTCCGCACCCGGGATCCAACTGGCAAACCCTGGGCCGCCAAAGCAGAACGCATGAACTTAACCACTGTGCCACTGGGCCACCCCATTGGAATCACAATTTTTTAATTTCACAGTTATTTAGCTACTGTACATTAACTTTGGGTATTCACTTTACCAGAGAAAAACTTGTGCTGGTATCATTTTTGTCCCTGGGTAGAGTGTTTAATTTTTTTCTCCAGAAATTACTCTTGTTATAATGTCTTCATTTAAAAAAATGTGGTGCTTATTTAATTACTTTTTTCCTGTAGTCTGATTTCTGGATCTCTGCTCTTAATGGCTGCCTCTCATTCATTCATTAATTATTTAATTACTTTGACCTTAAGAGTCATTTGTTTTTATTTGCAAATTCAGTATATTTTTCAACTCATGTTCAGTTTAATACATTTTGATTTGGATTATTTCTTCTACTTCAATGTCTTAATTTCAACCATAAAAGAGTCCTGTTTTTCTGGTTTGGATATGCATTTTCATCATTCATGTATTTCTTGTATTTGATAAACCATTTTAATCACTTTTTCTTATGTTTTACTTTCTTTCCTGTCTGGGAGAACAGCTGAAGTTGAATCATTGTATTACTTATTTGATTTTCTCTTTTGTTGGCACTACTCTTCACTAATGAAAATGCCATTTTTCTTTCTATGACCCTACTTAAGTTTCCTGTACTTGACATTTTTCTAATTCAATTTTCCTTTTATTTCAGTCTTTCTCTCTTTCTGACTTTCTAGTATTCATTCTTGGAACTCAACTTTCTTATTCCTGTAGAGAATGTCAAATATTCCCTAATCTTTTATTCTATTTACTGTGGTAAATCACTTGCACAAGTTTATCTCTTTGAGATTTTAGTATAATGATCATTGTATACAAGGACAACCATCTTTCTTACCATTAAACAAAATATTGGAATCTATTATGATTGATGTGGCATTATAATTAATGTCAAAATACTTCCAAAGTTATATACAATGTGATTTTTACTTTATTCAATATTTTTATGAAATACTTCTATTTTATTAAGAACTATAAAAAACACTTATAGACAATTGTATTTCATTTAATACTAATAATAGAAGAAATGCATTTTATTTTTCATAATTTATAAACAGGGAAACTATGGCTCAGAAAATGAAAGTGACTTGCTCAGGCTCTCTTAGCCAGTATAAGGAAAAAGGTAGGATTCATAATCCAGCTTATAACTCCAAGTTTTTTTCTTTGTATTTCATAAAGCTATTTAGTGAAAGTGACTTGATAAATGATTTTGACTAAAAATGGGTGAATATAAAATTAAATAATATCTTTTTCGTTATACAAGACAATAGTATTAGAATTTGTATAACCAAATTAGAATTTTATTTTTAATTTTTAGAAAGATTATTGTTACTTCTATTTTTATTATCTTTCGTATTATATATTTAAACATGAATATATGGAGATAAATGTTTTTCTTGATCCAGAATTTATTGAAATGAAAATAAATATTACCAAGAAATAGAATTTTAATATTTTTCTAAAAAGCAGTTTAATTTTAATGATGATTTTAATTTTTTAAATAAATTCTTAAAAGAAAAATATAGAATAGTTTAAATTAAAATCTCGAAAAGTCAATTTCATGTGAATAAAATTGTGCATATAACTAAGACTGTGCCATTTGCTTTATTTTGAGAATGTCTTAAAGATAAATGCTCAAAACCATAAAGTGAATCCTTAAGTATAATTTGAATATCGTAGTAAACCAAAATATCTTCAAAATGTTTAAATACAAAACAAATAGTATTTACGTATTTTGTTGTATAGAATCTCTGTTTTTATTTTTCCCATCTCGAAAATGAGAATCATAAAAATAAATATCCACACTTCACAAAGTATTGTGAGAATTAAATTAGTCCTTAACAAAATCTATATTATGGATTTCTGTAGAACCTCCAGAATAAGTGTTTAAAAAATTATTTCTTAATTCATTTTTCAGTCAATAGCACAAAAACTTGTTGAATATAGGCAAGAACATGATATGCCAAAATATCAATAAGGTTAAGTGTGCTGATGTCTTTTCTTTTTGTTTTTATTTAAAAGGGAATCAGGGGCCGGCCCAGTGGTGCAGCGGTTAAGTTCGCACGTTCTGCTTCTTGGGGGCCCAGGGTTCGCCGGTTTGGATCCCGGGTGCGGACATGGCACTGCTTGGCACTCCATGCTGTGGTAAGCGTCCCATGTATAAAGTAGAGGAAGATGGGCACGGATGTTAGCTCAGGGCCAGGCTTCCTCAGCAAAAAAAGAGGAGGACTGGCAGTAGTTAGCTCAGGGCTAATCTTCTTCTTCAAAAATAAATAAATAAATAAATAAATAAATAAAAGAGAATCATATAAAGAATAAGAATAAACAGCTTTTAGACTATTAGATGATAGATTTTTCTTCTTGGTACTTAAATATAATGCAAGGAGGATCAAATTCTACCTTTAAAATATTATATATTAAAATATTTTACCTTAACATAAAGAAAATAGTCAAAACCATTTATACACATTGCAATTATTTGATTGATATTTAAATAAAAACGATATGAATGTCATGGTGAATAGCAAAATGAATATAATTATAAATTTCACATAATTCTTAAGGAGTGAAAAGCACATTTGTGAAATATGTTGACAATTTGTTATTGTTTTCACATTTCTTTAGATGTTTCCAAAAACACATCATTAGATAGCAGAACAGATGCTTACAATTACTTTTTCCTTGGATGATGTCTGACACTTTCAGAGGGAAAAGGTGAAATTTGCCTCCAGAATCAAGGGACAAAATATTTTGCATAGAGTGAAAAAGATAAAAGCACTTGAATTTATAGCTGGTCAAGGTTAAATTTGAAAAGCCAATTCTCCAAAGAGCTAAACTTCGGTCAATCTAATTTTTTATGTATAAAGTTGAATGAAAAAAATTATGTGATATCTTCAAATGGCTTTAAGCCATTACAAAATCAAAACAGCCCTCCAGCCTGCCGTAGCAGTGCACACCCTGGAGAGCCATTGCAAGAGCACTGCTTAAGTTGGCATCTTGGAAAGTTGAACGCAATTCTCAGAATGATTTCTATCTGGAAGAATTCTAAATGAGATTTTAATAGGCCAGGAAGGAATTAAAATTTATCAGTGTTCATAGATGCTATTCTACTGCATATGCCTTGCCTTGCAACAGTTAAAGAATTCCAAATTTCTTGAATTTGAGTTACTATTTAACCACCACTATTCCTGGTGTGTTTGTTAATACATCACAACTCTATTAAGCCAATGCCTTTAAGGAGATCAGGAAACTTATTCCTTGGTTTAAAATAAACATAGTACCTAAAGTAGTCCACGCAGAACAAAATCTACCCCATTTTCCTAACTTTCAGTTTTATTATGAGTGAAAAGAGAAGCCAGTGGAATATTTTGAGCACCACGTACACTTTGGTGAGTGTATCTGATCTCTGTGGCTGCTTAATAAATCATGCCCAAACTCGGTGATTTAAGTCAACTATGACTGACTATTTTTCATGATTCTGCGAGCTGACTGTGCTCAGTTTGGCTGATATTCTGCTCCACATCATGTAGGAAGAGATTATTCACGTGACTGAATCAGCTGGGTTTCTCCCCAAGTCTGGAATGTCTACTTTGCTCACTATGACCTCTAGCAATCCAGTCCTGGCATGGCCTTCCTCCCTGCATGATGCCTTGCCTCCAAGATGGAGGAACAAAAGCTGACAGTTCTCTTAAAGCCCGAACACAGATATCCCAAAGCATCACCTTAGTTTCATTTTATTGAACATAATCCTGGCTCAGACTTCAACTTTTGATGTAAGTGGTGGGATGCCTGTATAGAAAGAGGAGGATTTATTCATCATCCTGTTACAAGACTTTCTATCACAGTGCAAAAGCAGGGAAGGAATTTGCTATCTTGGGTTTAGTTATTTTGTTCAATTTTCAAATAAGTTTTCCTTGGAGGTCTGACATGAGACATGAGGAAAACAAAATATAACTAAGATTACCTTTGTTTTTGAAATAACCTTACTAAATTATTCTCATTTCAAATAATGGAGTCTAATGGAAAAATCTAATTAAAAATAAAAAAGTATAAAGATGAAACTTATCTGTAATTCCCTCATCTAATGGTAATCACCGTTAATTAACATTTTAGTGAATGTCATTCTGGAAATGGAGGTGATATTATTTTCAATTGTAGAATTATAACATGATTAAAACTAAATATAAAGATATATAATATAATTAGATATTTTCTACTTTGCTATTTTTAACTATAATCATATTTAAGAATTTTCTCTTGTTACATAAGCCAACATAGAAAATAAATAAACACAAAGTATTCACCTGATATGTATGATGAGGAAATTATGACATTTATACTAACTTTCATGCCTTTTCCTTTAAAAGTCTTCCTCTATGGAGTTTTATCAGCTAGACTACTACTTTATTCCATTTTTAACTTTAAAAATTTAGTTATCATTATTTTTAAATGTGCATTTTAAAATACTGGCATCCTGATTTAAAATTTTAATTAATCAAGTTTGTTTATAATTTACTTCTGAATGTTGAAAATCAATAGTGAGATTTATAATTTTTTTGGCAAAAACAGGTCAATTGTTTGGACTGATTGGAAGCAAATTCAATATTGGGCACATTTTTTTTTGGCACATTTTTATGTAAGTTAAAAGAAAATGATCCAAGCCACAAGACTAAATGGATTTTCCTTTCTTAACCACTCAAAACTTTACCACATTTTAGTTGACTTTTTGACATTTTTTCTTTTATGTATTTTTGTTATTTTTCTCACATTTTTATAATTGCTTCTTTACTTTTATAGATAGGAAAAGTATATGACTTTATCATACAATTAATAGCTTCCAGATTCATTGTTGCAGCATACTTGAAATGGAATATACCTTCCTCTTGAATAAATTTTTCATAGAATTCACTGACTTCATTCAATTTGAGCATTTTAGTTTTTTTTTTACCTAATGTCCAGCTGTCATCCTGAAATACATATTCAGTATACAGAATAGATATATAATTTGTGGAACTGCTCATTTTATTTTGTTTTTGTGTGGTCATTTTCCATTTTGCCACGTTATGTTCTCAAGCAATTCTTTCCTTTTTTCTTCCCCCAAAAGGGTTGGTATGATGTAGATGTTCTAATCTCTTGTGTTTTTAAAAAATGATTGTACTTTAGTGAAATGGCTTTTTGTTTGATTGTCTAGATAAAGAAACATAAGTTCAAAATCATCTTCTCTCAAATTTGAAAATTTTTTACTACTGTAGTGAATGATAAATTCACTATTACTGATCAGATGACTGATTCTAATCTGATGATTTTTCCTTCCAGGCTCTGTGTATGTCATTGCATCTCAATAATAGATAGAATACCCTTTACTGTGTATATTCATAAAGCAAATAACCAAGCTCCAGACACCCACAGTCCAAGGACTTTCTGTCAAGAAATTATGATTCTGGGTCTATTTTGACCGTAGTTCCAAGAGTATTTGCTGACAAATTGGATGTGGAGTATGAGAGAAAACGTCAGTGTTGACCTTATGCTTTTTGGCCTGAGCAGCTAGAAGAATCTATTCACCTTTTATTAAGATAGGGAAGATTTAAAGAAATCAGATTATAGGAAATTCATTCATTCAGCAGATATTTGTTGAGTTTCTGCTATGTGCTAAGCACTTTTTTCTAGGCTCAATTTTGTTAATATTAAGTTGTCTTTTAGACATCCAGATAGAATTCATATGAAAGGCCTTGGTTTAAAATATAAATCATCACCATACAGAATTATTAAAATATGTGGTTAAATGTGAACCACAAAAGACTAAACATAGCTGGAGAAGAGGCCTGAGCCATTCCAATATTTAGTGGTCAGCTATATGAGGAGAGACCAGCAAGAGACTGAAAAGCAGTTGCCTGAGTGGTGGAAGAGAAATCAGGCATGTATAGGGTCGTGAAAGCCACATATGTTAAGAGAGAAAATGATCAACTGTCTCAAATGCTACTGATAACTCAAGTAATACGAATATTGAGATATGTTCATTGGAATTAGAAACGTAGATATATTGAGACATTGATAACAGTAGCTTTGATGTAAAAATAGAAGTGGAAGAATTATTTAGAGAGAACAAAAAATAATGTAAGATGAGAAATGCTATAGTGTGTATAAAAATAATTTCAATAAGATCTTTCAAGGAAGGAAAGTTATACCAAGAGGCATACCCTTCAACGTGACAATTTTGACTGATTATTTCATTGAAATTCTAGCTGAGTGTATACGTGTCAGTGAGAGAAACATATTCTCAGTGACTGAGCTTGTAGTATCAGAGCAGAGCAAAGTAAAAATTAGTATTTTAAGTCTCTTGTGATACAGCTATCACCCCAAGAAAGAGACCTGAAAAATACTAATGTTGCAAAGTGAACTCCAACCACTTGAGAATCATTCTTTTCTCAACCATCAATGTATTTCTTAACAGTGGAGGAAAAGAGATAATTTGATTGAAAAATACCATATAGCAGTCGGCCTGGTTGCATAGTGGTTAAGTTAACATGCTCTTCTTTGGCAGCCTGTGGTTTGTTGGGTTGGATCCCTGGTTAGGCCTTCACACTGCTCATCAAGCCATGCTGTGGCAGCATCCCACATACAAAATAAAGGAAGACTGGCACAGATGATAGCTCAGCAACAATCTTCCTCAAACCAAAAGAGAGGAATTGGCAACAGATGTCAGCTCAGGGTCAATCTTCCTCACCAAACCAAACCAAACTAAACAAAAAAACTGGCAGGTAATTTATTTTGCCGTATGAAACCTAAACTACACAACAAAAGAGTTTTTTTGAATGAGTGAATTTTCTTTTCCAGTTATTATGCAATCCTTGCCTAAACTAGCATTTCCCAAAGATGAGTGACTTTGGGGATATTTTAAAATTCTAACCAAATAAAGGAACATGAGCAATAGATTAAGAATGAATAAAATTGGACAGAAGTAGACAAGGAAAATGGTCTCAATGTTGAATTAGTAATTGCAAGAAACTACTGAGATTTGTTTCATCTGTGCTTTTAAAGAGTTGAGCACAAAAATAAAATTCAAAGCAATAAATTAGCTGAAGAAATGAATATATCATAAAAATGTGATGAAATTATAAGACATAATGTAATATAATATATACTATGGCATGATACTTGAAAAGGAGTTTTTCTAGTAGTTGTGCAAGTCCCTTTCAGACCATCTCAGTGAGTTTAGGATGAGAGAGTGATTGGAGGGGTGTCATCTTGAAAAGAGCTCTCGTTCTCATGGTAGTTTATTAGCTTTCCATTTAAACTAGGGTTAAATAAATCTTTTCATGGCTCAATGAAGTAAAACATCATTGGAAGCCAGGTTGAAGAAACATGTGTTGCATTTACACTATACAGCATCACACAATGTAAGCTTAAACGTTGTATAGGAAGCAACTAGAGCAAAAGTATTAAGGTAGGCACATTTTTTTTCCTGTTCCAAGAAGAGAAAGAAGACCCACGTGGCTGGTGTACAGTGAGTATGGGGTTGAGGATTATGAGGTAAAATCTGAGGGATTGTCAAGAGCCTGATGATAAGAATATAGTTTACCCTATCCTTAGTTGTGGTAGGTCTAAGCTTTTTCCAAGTGCACAGGGCAGATTTGAACATGGGGAATGACATGATCTGATTGACAGTTCAAAAAGAGCAATTTGACATCTACATAGAGTATAGGCAATTGACACAAACAAACACAGAGGTTAGTTAGGAGGATATTCTTTCTCCCAACAGAGAGAGAACAATGGTTTGGATCAATGCCATAGAGTTTCTTTAATAATGTGGAGTGGATTCTCCTCCCATATTAAGGCAGAGCTCTCAGTACCCAGGAAAAACGCTGCTAGGATAAAGGAGAAAACCCTTTCATGATGCAAGAGGAAGTGAAAGTCTGCCTAAGGGGAGTGGATTTGTGAAGAAGAAGTGATGTGAACATAAAGTAGAGAAACCAGACATAGGTTTTATTTCCCCTGTAAATTCTCAAAGAGAGGGCAAGGCTGGATATTCACTTGGGTATCAGGTATGCTCTGCACTCTGGGCACAAAAATATTATGGTTCTTCATTGGTAGATTTCCTCAGGAGAAACTGGAGAGGTTTCACAACTCATGGGTAAAGCTTTCTTCAAACTAAAGATGAGGGTCTGCTGGTGGGTCATGATCAACATTATAAAAATAAACTTAAAAAAACCCCTGCAAAGTCTTCATTGTGTTTTAAATACATGATGCTGTGAGTTTTGAACACCTATCTGGTAATATCTAACTGCAGGTGAAAGATTATTTTCCTTTCCCTCTACCAAATTCAACATTATCTTGCCCATCTGACCTCAATATTTGCTTTGAACAGCAACACAAGCATTCTAATAAATGATACCCAGGAGCAACTGGGCAAAGATGGACTACAGCTAAACATTCCTTGCTCATTTGCTCCCTTTACAAACTTCCTGAGGAAACATTTTCTCCAACATGATTTTATTCATCGCTGACAGTTGAATAAATTTACCTCAGGTACTCATTTTGTTGTCCTTTCTAACCTTCTCATTATTTCTCTGTCTTGCCCTCAGGGTAATAATGAGCCAAAAACTTATTTAATTGTGTCTGATAAGTATAACAGCAGTTGAGAAGGAGCTGTATATTCAGGAAGAAGAAAACCCGTAAATTGTCAAGTGAAATCGAACATAATAATCAACCTGTACAATTTTGTTAGTTCAAAGCCTTTTTTAGAATTTTCTATAAAACATCCATCTATTCCCTCTTCTTAAAGAACTTCTGTTTTTACTCAAATATCAGCATTCAAGATATATTAAAAATCTATATTTACTTTAATTCAATATATTCTGCTTACTCTAGAAATAACTGAAGTTAACTAATAAATACCTTTTAGTGAAAGAACTATATTTTAGTAACTTCACTTACTTTATTAAAAACCACAAATACATATTTTAAGTATATAATTACTTAGTTTGCAAAATTAGCCTTTATATATAATACCGTTCCTATGGAAAATGACACACACAAATTGTACGAAAATGATTTTAAAGTACACTTTTCACTTTCCTCTGTCATTCAACTTTTATTCTTATTTCTATGTGTTCAATATATAAAATTGTTATGCTTCATGTTTCGTCTCCTAGTGACACAATTTTCCATGTGACGGTAGGAGCTTAACTTCACAGCCGAAGAAGAACAGAGCAACATATGGTCCAACACTTTCATGCTGGGGAAAGGACAGCTTCACCGTGTGAGGAAAAGAATGGATTGAGAGTTTGAGCTGTGGTTTAGTCTTGATTTTCAAAGGTGAAAAGAAGAGACTCACTAAATATAAATACAAAGAAGTAATAAATTAAGTTTGTGCAGAGGAAATCCACCATTTTAATAATTTGTTAGATTTTTTTCCCATTGTTTCAACTAATTTCCTAGATTAAATCAGCACTTTCAGAAGCTCATCAATTTCTTCCACACACTGTCATTCTTTTTGAAACTACTTGTCAGTGCTCTGGTAATTATACTAAGATTTTTGTGGTTAATATTCCTCTTGGCGAATAATATAGAAACTGGGAAATAACTTTAATTGTAGTTATTATATTTAGTACATTAGCTCTTTTCTTGTACTAGGAATAAACAATATAAAATAGATTTTTCCATGAGATTTTGCTTAGCTGTATTTTGATTCTACCTCTAAAATGTATTTTTTTTTAAGATTGGCACCTGAGCTAACATCTGTTGACAATCTTCTTTTTTTCTTCTTCTTCTTATCCCTAAATCTCCCCAGCACATATTTGTATATTCCAGTTGTAGGTCCTTCTGGTTGTGCTATGTGGGACACCACCTCAACATGGCTTAATATGCCATGCCATCTCCGCACCCAGGAACCCAACTGTTGAAACCCTGGGTCGCTGAAGAGGAGCACACAAACAACCACTTGGCCACAGGGTCAGCCCCTAAAATGTATTTTTAAGTATGTATTGATATACATTTTATTCTAGGAACTTGAATTTCTTCAGTATACAAAATAAATAAAGATTATTGACTTATGTAGTTTACGTTCTATCAAGGGGAAACAAAAAAAAACAATAAATCGAGTAAATAAGTAAGTTATCAGTACTAATAGAAAAATAATAAGTGATTTGATAAAAGACAAGATGAGTATAGTGGGTTTGATAGTGGTCCCCCAAAAAGTCAATTCCAAGTCCTAATCCAGGAAGCTGTGAACATGACTTTACTGGGATAAAGGGTCTTTCTAAATGTAAGTAAGTTAAGGATCTCAAGATATAATCATCTGGACTTAGGTTGGGACCTAAATACAATAAAAAGTGTCCTTATGTGAGAAAGGCATAGGGAGATTTGAAACACAGAGAAACACAGAAGAGAAAGCTGTGCGAAGATGGAGGCAGAGATTGGTGCTATGCAGCCACAAGCCAATGACTTTCTGGAGACCCCATAAATTACAAGGGAAAGAAGCATTCTCCCCTATAGCCCACAGAGGGAGCACATCCCATCTATACTTTGTTCAGACTTGTAGACTCCACACCTATGAGAATTTAAGCTCCTCTTGTTTTTAAGCTACCAGATTTGTGGTAATTTGTCATGGCTATCCTAGGAAACAAGTACAATGAGTAAAGGAGAATAGGGATTGCCATGGGTGGGAGGTGCTGATGGCCACATTGAGGATATTTGGGCAAGATTTAGTAGTAATTTGCCGGATTAATTATAAACAAACTTTTGAAGCCCAATCTGGGTACAAATTTAAATTGGAGAGCTGACTGAAATATCAGTTATCTCACAGGAATCCATTTAACATACATTAACATGGGCAGGGCAAGCGTGAGTTGAATAAGGAGCCTTTTAGCACTGGCAAAATCTCTGCAAACTCCCAAAGACAAACATACAGTGAGCATAGTACAGTGATTCAGATCACGGACTTCAGATACTGAATGGCCTGATCTCAAGCCCAAGTCCCCATTTACTCTCTATGTGATCTTAGGGATGCTAGCCTGTGCCCCAGTTTTCTCATCTGTAATATAGGGATAATAATAAGGTCATTGTGTAGATTAAACAAGTTAAAATACAACTTAAAACAGTGCTTGATGAACTGCAAGTGTTATTTCACAGGGAGGAGAAATTTCTCAAAAAGTTGTAGCAATTGATAACTATGTGAGTTTTCAGCTAAGGCAGTTAGATCCTTCTGGTGACATGGTAGGAGAAAGGAGAGCTGTTTTATGCAACCCTAACTCTTTATACATCTAGATATTCATCTGGATATTTCTCTTATTAGGAAAAAATAATTGAGGCCTGAGGTAGAAGAGAAAGTTTTCATTTTGGAATAAATTAGCGTTATTCCGATGAGCTTTCATAAGACAGGCAATAGAGATTCAACTTTGTTTATTAATTGAGCATGGCACCTCCTTTTTCTGCACTGTCTTCCACTATTTCAACAATAATATTAATACCTCATATATAAGATAAAGTAGAGAACTGAGTGAAGTGTTAAGGCAAATTCTCCCACAGGCTAGCTGTAAATTAGGTATTTCTGAAACTAGATTATCTCTACTAATACAAGCGTATTAATTTCTGTGGACTGCACAGGACTCTGAGGAAGAATAAGAAGGGAGTGATTAACATATCCTTGCTAATTGTTCCATGCCAGCCTGCTCTAATCTGCTTATCTATACTGCCTGCTGCTTTTCCCTGCCAGCTCTCATCAGTTCTCATCAGGGCAGAGCTCTGTGGAACAGGCGACCTGCTGCTGATTAGGCTTCTGGACTGCAAGTTCTGTCTGTCTTCAAGGCTGCCAAGGCTTCCTTAGAACTTTGTCAGAGGCCATGGGAGGAGCTAAAAGGTGGCCTTGCCTATCCGTCCTTTATATTTGCTCCATGATTCTTTAAGGCAGCCTTCAAGTCTCTCTTTTCCTGCTGTGTGGAAATATATTGCATTCTAAGCAAGTCTCCACCACCAAGAACTCTCAGAATTACCTTTGACAGATTCTTAATCTTTTAGACGTAAAGATCTCAGTGTTCCCATTCATTTCAATTGACACTGTTTCTGTCTTTCGGTGGAGGTTTTAAATAGGCTTCTCAAGTGTTTGCATGTGAGGTAGAGAAAAATGGGATAATTTTCTGGTGTATCCCATTGTTCGTCTGCCAGTCTTTGTCAAATCATTTGAGAATGTAGAGGAGGAAATTATACTCACTCTAAGGAAAATGGGCTTCACTGTCAAATTAATTATCCAGATACAAACTTTTTACTTACAAATGTCTTTCTGAGGCCAATTAATTAATTATGCTCACTTTATTTTACAATGTTTCAAAAGAAAAAAAAGGATTAAAAAACAGTGACCAAGAAAATAAAGCTGACCAAATTCTTTTCCTTGAACAGAGGTCACATGCCAGGAGTGTCATTAGATTTCCCTGTGACAAGATATTGATGATGATTTGTTTATATAAATAAATGGTCACGAATGACAGGAAGGCTAATTGATTTAAATGTCTAGTATGTAATTCTATACTTCATTATCATCATACTGTAGTCTTACTGCCTACTAGTTTTTTGTGTGGTACAGTCAGATATGATCCAGATGAAGAAAATAGTACAATGAGAACATTTTGTTCACCAACAAACTTTTATCGTCACATTCTATAAAATAAAAATAATATTAATGAGTAATTTCTAATATCACTGTTAGAAATATACAGTTTACAAAGTGACATATATGTTCATAGCCTTTATTCATGTGTGTAGGTGGACATGTACACATTACATATATACAAACTATTTTAGAGCTTTCAACTTCAGTAAATTGTATGCAGTTCATGCATTCATTCAAAAACACTTGTTGAACACCTACTGTGTATCATGTATTATTCCAAATGCCAGTATAGAGCAGAGAACAAAATAGATAACAATTGCTGCCTTAAATGACCTTACTGACGTTATATTAGAGGGGACAAGAATAAACAAGATAAATAAACAAAATATAAACAACTACAGGTAGTGATAAATAGAGCAGGGAGAGAACAGGAAGTGTGAACATGAGAGGATAATGTTTTAAATTTAGGATTGACAGGGAAGTAACTTATTTTCTGTTTACAATCCTTTAAAAATCTGAAATATAAGGATTTTTCACTGATTTTATTTAATAATAGTAAAACTTCAAAAGGCTGCTTAAAGGCTATGGAAATAAATAAAAAGTTCTAAATTTGGGGATGCTGTCTAGGTTGAAAATATATTATTCTGCAACATTTACTGTGATGAAACACGGTATTTTCAAAATGTTGTTGCAGTATGTTGTGGAGTAAATCATTGAACTCAATATAGTTCATGCCAGCTTCTTGAAATGATAAACATGCAATTTCATTTATATTAGTTCACAGATGAGAAGAGATTTTAGAGTCAGATGAACTTATTTGTAGGTGATTTTATGTTACTTCCTCTTTTGACAAGAATGGAAATCTCTTTTAAAAGAAGAAAAATTAAATGCATGTGCTAAGGATTTCTAGTCCTCAATTTAATCCATTTACAATATCTTAGAGACATTTGGTGACAGTGTTAAATCAAAAGAGTGACCAGAAGAGATAATGGATAGTGTTTTTTCAAGTGGAATATAGCAGTTACATTATGCGTATTTATTTTCTAAGTTTGTCACAATAATGTACAATTATTTGTTGAAAATGCAACAAACATATCTGTTATTTTCAAAAGACTCCATTCATATGCAATTGTAAAATGTACTCAATAAGCATCCTTTGAGAACTGAATGTAATAGTTCTACCGACAGTTTGGAGATAGACACGAAATAGAAAATGATGTACTATCTTTGTTTCAGTAAACATCCAATCTAGCTGAAGTACCAAAAAATATGTTCATATTTAAATATTTTTTTAGTTTTTTAAACTGTTTATTGATGTAAAATATCTATACAGAAAAGTACACCTATCATAAGTATACAATTAGATTAAAATTTACCCACTGACAGCTTCCATGTCATCAGCATGCATATGAAAAAAGAGAGATACTAGGACCCCAAGAGCCACCCTCATGTCCCTTTCCAGTCATTAATTCCCCAAGATGTTAACTGTCATGACATTTAACACCTTCTATTAGTTTTGCCTGAATTTGTTATGTAAATGGAATAATGCAGCATATTTTCTTTCGTATCTGGAGTCGTTACTTTAAAACACTGTGAGATTTAGACATATCATTGCATATATTTCTGGATTTCTCACTGTCAGTGTTTTATAGTGTTTCCTTGTATGAACACACCTAAAATTATTTATCTCATTTATTTTTTGACATAATTATAGTCTCTAGTTTGAGATATTGCTAAGATACAACTAAGATTATTCTAGTACATGTCTTTGAAGAACATATTAACAAATTTCTCATGACTTTATGCCTAAACAGAATTGCTGGTCATTTTTATGGATGGATGCAACTTCAGTTGATATTGTCAAACAGTTTTCTTAAAGTAGTTACACTCAGGGGCTGCATAATGATGTTTCAGTCAATGATGGACAGCACATATGATGGTGGTCCCATAAGATATACCCTATAGCCTAGGTATGTAGTAGGCTATACCATCTAGGTTAGTGTAAGTACACCCTATGCTGTTCGTACAATGACCGTATCACCTAATGACACGTTTCAGAACATAGCGCATTGCTATGTGATGTATGACTGTATACTGATTTACACTACTACTCATGTTGTATTAGAGTGTCAGTTGTTTCATGGCCCTGCCAGTTTTTGGTAATTTCCCGCCAATTTCAATCTTACCATTCTATTAGTAATGCAGTGGAGTCTTGGAATCTTAATTTGCATTATCGAAGACATGATGTATGAATAGTGTTTTTTCTAGTGGTTCTTCTAGCTCCCTCCAGAACATCAGAGGAAATATTGGATAAGAGAGTGATTGGGGGCTGTACTCTTGGAAAAGGATCACATTGTCATGTCAATTCTCTAACTTCTCATTTAAGCTATTGCTAAGGAAATATTTCATGTCCAATACAGATTTGAACATCACTGATTTAGAGCAATGAAGAAGAAACAAGTTTTTGTTTTAAACGATAAAGAATCAGATAAAAGTATTCATTCTTTGTCTTGATATTTGCTTGTCTTATAGGGCATAATTCCTTGTTAGTTTTGATGTTTATTTCTTTTATGTCTTTAGCCTTTTTTCTGAATTTGTTTCAATTTTTTTTCCCTTTTTGGTATTGAGAGGTCAGTTTGCCTTTGGAATACATGCTTATCTATTTTGGTTTCTTAGTCTAAACACACTCCTTCTGCACAGTGTCTGTTTAGCATCCATCACAGGGCTTGAAGCACATTGTATGACACAAAATATTTCCTTCATGAATGAATAAATGAAGAGAAAACAATGAATGAATGATAGCATCCACACATGTCTCATTTACCACCTGTAACCTGACACCAATCTCTAGATTGAACTCTTGAACATGGAAAGCTAAGTAATGTTATTCTTCATTTTAATGTATTAAAGTCATCTCAAACTTTAAAATAGTTTATTTTCCTACTTAAAAAATCAAATGCTCTCAACTTAGATATCTCACAGTACTCAAATAAAAATATTTTTTCTCATTAAAGAGCATAGGCTCATTTTGCAAATTTAGTGAACAGAAGGAGATGAAAAGAAGGATCTTAACGTGCTCAAACTGGGAGACATCACTCTCCTCTGTCTCTTCCACTTTTCCATTCGTTTCTGTTCCATTCTGAGGATGATTCCACCATTCTCTGAATTAGGGAAGCAAGAAAAGCAAGGATCATCTTGCCTGTTGCCTCTCTCTTAACTAGGGTACCAAGAGATTAGCATATCTTCAAAGCTCGTACATAGTTTTCACTCTCCATCCCTTCTCTATTACAGCTTTAGAGTTCAGTCTTTTATCATTTTTCTTCAGAGTCACCATATACAAGACTATGAATATTATCTTCTTGAGAGTTGTCTCATTCTATTCTATCTTCTTCATTGGTAGTTGCTGTGGTCTGAATGTTTGTGTCCCCCAAAATTCATGTGTTGAAATCCTAATCTCTAAGGTGATGGTATTTGGAGATGGGGCCTTTGGGATATTATTACGTCATAAGGGTGTATTCTTCTATCCTACTTTTCTCATCTATAAAATGCCATGCTTGACTAAATGATCTCTCATGCTTTTATTTATTTTTTGCTCTTATTGAAAAACCCAAAAAAATACCTTCCTAAATATACCATTTAAATGTTTTAGGCTGATAGTTTTGCTTTCTTCAGTGTGCTGGACATAACAGAGGCTTAAAAACACAGAAACATAGTTTATGGTGAAGATCGAAAGATTGAAGAAGGAGGAGTTTTCTGAAGGTGAGGAACATTATTTGACAAATTGGAATGAAAGATATTCTTTTCTTTTATGTGTTTCTTTTTTCTATGTAAACTACTTCCAAGACCAATGTTTTGATGTCAAGTTTTATTTGATAATTTTTAGATTTTGGGTTATGATTGTTTAAATTTTTACCCATTTTAGCCCAAGTTGAAGGTTTGCTCTCCGTGAAATAAAGACTTCTGTTGCCCTTTTTTTCTGGCAATGGATAGAATCAACCATCTTTAGCTTGGGTTTAAAAAAAAAATCGCAATTATGTTTAGGGATTGTGGTTGTTAATTTTATATGTCAACCTGACTGGGCTAAGGGCTGCCCAGATAACTGGTAAGATATTACTTCTAGATATATCTGTAAGGGTGTTTCCAGAAGAGATTAGCATTTGAATCAGTAGACTGAGTTAAGATCTGCCCTCACCAATGTGGGTGGGCATCCTCCAATATATGGAAGGCCTGAACAGAACAAAAGGTGGAGGAGGGAGATTTTTTGCTATTTCTCCTCAAGCTAGGACATCCATCTTCTCCTGCCCTTGAACATCAGAACTCCTGGTTCTCAGGTCTTTAAACTCCGGGACTTTACCAGTGGCCCCCTGGTTCTCAGGCCTTCAGACTTGGACTGAATTATACCACCAGGCTTTCCTGGTTTTCTTTGCTTACAGATAGCATATTGTGGGACTTCTTGTCCTCCATAACCACGTGAGCCAATTCTTATAGCAAACCTCCTCTTACATATATCTATATATTCTACTGGTTGTATTTTTCTGGAGAATATTGACTAACACAGGGATTATTTTATAATAACACAAATTTGAGAGTATATTTTGGAGAGGGCTAGGAAATTCAAACTGTCTACAAATACCAAGAACTACCTGTGCATCTACTCTGACTTTGGATCAGTTCGTCCTGAGCTGGAGACCAAATTTGGGGAGTGAGAAGGGAGTTGGGGTAATCTGGCCTGCCACTGACTCAAGAATATTATGACAACCAAAACAAAACTAAAACAAAATAAACAAAAATCCCTCACATACTAGTGCTCTGTACTAACTTTGGAATTTAGTCAAGTTTTGCTGTTTGAATTTCTGGCTTACAATACCGGCTCAGAGACAGGATATTTGGGGGGGGGAAAAAACTACAATTAAAAATTTACAACTGCCTATGTCTGACAACTCCATGTAATGAATGTCTGCTTGTTTGAAGCAAATTTCCCTTTTCTCTACAATGAACTTTGGCCATGCTAATCCTGTTGCTTATGGCTGGGTTTAGTAAATACGAGGGCCCTAACTCAAAAAAAGAAGCTCAGGTTTCTCCAAGTGATGTGTAGAATGCCAAATACTGGTCTTTATAGAAATGCTCAATAGGTATCCTGTAAGTGTTACAATGTGTTGGTAATTTTAAGACTTCTTCTGCTCTACTGGGGCTCTGCAACTGAACCATTGTTACCCTCACTCTGAGAGCCAAATTGACTGAGCAGCCACTGCCTGGAAGAGTAACTGTGACAAAGCAAGCACTGCCTCTTTCAACTTCCACTCAGAATCTATATTTCCATTCATATTTCATTAACCAAAGAAAAACAGAAACTGAAAACTATGTTAGTAAAAGATATGCAAGAAGACTTAGTAAAATATATGTAAAAATAACTAACAAACGATGGAAGCAGGAATCTCTAGTTCTCTCTGGTATTTCATAGCCCTTTATTACTCTTAGAATATACAGGATGGGGACTGGCCCGGTAGCGCAGCAGTTAAGTGTGCCTGTTCCACTTCTCTGTGGCCCAGGGTTCGTTGGTTTGGATCCGGGGTGCGGACATGGCACTGCTTGGCAAAAGCCATGCTGTGGTAGGCATTCCACGTATAAAGTAGAGGAAGGTGGGCATGGATGTTAGCTCAGGGCCAGTCTTCCTCAGCAAAAATGGGAGGATCAGTGGCAGATGTTAGCTCAGGGCTAATCTTCCTCAAAAAAAAAGAATGGATATATAAAAGAATGCCTTGAAGTGTGTTTCATCTTTTGCATGACCTTTTGCTGGTAATATTATGAAACTTTGCTCTCATCACATCTTTACCTTTGATGTTTGTGTTTCAATGGCAGTGAACTTTCAGTGATTTTCAAAAGTGTCTACACTTCCTTTTGACTCTAAACCTTAACATGTTTTATTCACATAGATTAGAACATCCTGGTTAACCATTAATCTAATCAATGATACTCAACACAGTATTTAATTGTCTTTTTATAAAAAAAAAATACTCACAAATTCTTAATTCCCCTGGAATGCCTTCTACTTTGTAATTAGATTGTCTATAGGAACAAGTGATGGGTTGAGGGTAGTCCTCTGATGATAGAAGATAACATGTTTGGTTCTGCAGGAAAGTTCTCTGATAAAAGAGAGAATCGTGAGGAGAAAGAAAAAAATCCAAAGAAGAATATAAAGGCCGAAACTGAGATTATAACTGTGTAGTGACTAAAATGTTCAATGTATGCTTTTGACTGAAATATAACTATAAATACAAATATGCACAAATCGTAAGGTTTACAGATCAAGTTTACTAGTATGTAGATGAAGAAGAACATTAACATAAACACAGAAGCATCCATGTGGTTCCTTCCTCTCTTCCCCAGTGCCTGAGTCACTATCATCGTGACTTCTATTGTCACCCATAGTTTGGTTTTTCAGAACATTATATGAGTAGAATCATACAGTACGTAATTTCTCATGTCTAATTGCCTCTGTATAACATTCTTTTAGTGTGAGAGTCATCATATTGCTCTGTATAGTTGTAGATTTTTTTCATTGTAATATAACATTTAATTGGACAAATATCCCACACTTTATGTATTACTTCTACTGGTGACGAATATTTAAGTTGTTTCCATTTTGGTGATACTATGGTTAGTACTGTCATGAACATTTTTGTACAGAACTTTTGGTGAACATACCTGTGTCTTTCTGTATACATATGTTCTGGAGTAAGGTTGTTGGGTCATAGTTTGCGTATGAGCTCATTTTGGTAGATACCACTGAAGAGTTTCCAAAATTCATGCTTGCTCTAGCAGTACCTACTAGATCCAATTTCTTCAAATTCTCACCAAGACTTAGTATTACATTTATTTTTTCATTTTACGTAATCTGTCGTATGTGTATATTGTATTTTGGTTTTATTGGATTTCCCTGATGAACAATGATGTTGAGCAGCTTTTCAAACACAGGTATCCCTCCAAGATACTGCAGGTTCAGTTCGAGATCACTGTAATAAAGCGAATATTGCAATAAAGTCACACAAAATTTTTGATTTACCAGTGCATATATAAGTTATGTTTACACTATACTGTGGTCTATTAAGTGTGAAATAGCATTATGTCTAAAAAAACCAATGTATATTCCTTAATTTAAAAAATACTTCATTACAGAAAATGCTAACAATCATATGAGCCTTCAGTGAGTCATAATCTTTTTGCTGGTGGAGGGTCTTCCCTGGATCTTGATGGCTCCTGACTGATCAGGGTGGTAGTTACTGAAGGCTAGGATGACTGTGACAACTTCTTAAAATAAGACAACAATGAAATTTGCTGCATTGGTTGACTCTTCCTTTCATGAGAAATTTCTCTGTAGCATGCAATGCTGTTTGATAGCATTTTATCCACAGTAGAACTTTTTACAAAATTGAGGTCAATTCTCTCAAGCCTTGATGCTGCTTTATTATCTAAATTTATGTAATATTCTAAATCATTTGTTGTCATTTCAACAAACCTCACAGCATCTAACTCCTGTTAATGTTGATATTTTGACATCTTCCTATGAATTACACATGTTCTTAATGGCGTCTAGAATGGTGAATCCTTTCCAGAATGTCTTCAATTCGCTTTGCACAGATCCATCAGAGGTATCACTACCTATGGCCGCTATAGCCTTACAAAATGTATCTCTTAAATAATAAGACTTGAAAGTCAAAATCACTCCTTGATCCATGGTCTGCAGAATGGATATTGTGTTAGCAGACATAAAAATACATTAATCTCATTGTACATCTCCATCAGAGCTCGTGGGTGACCAGGTACATTTCAATGAGCAGTAATATTTTAAAAGGAATCTTTTTTTCTGAGCAGTAGGTCTCAACAGTGGGCTTAAATTATTCAGTAAGCCATGTTCTAAACAGACGGGCTGTCGTCCAGGCTTTGTTGTTCCATTTATAGAGCACAGAAAGAGTATATTTAGCATAATTCTGAAGGGCCCTAGAATTTTTGGAAGTTAAATGAGCATTGGCTTCAACTTAAAGTCACTAGCTGTCTTAGCCCCTAACAAGAAAGTCAGCCTGTCCTTTGAAGATTTGAAGCCAGGCATCAACTTCTTTCTAGCTATGAAAGTCCTAGATGGCATCTTCTTCAGCTATAAGGCTCCTTCATTTACAATCAAAGTCTATTCTTTAGTCCAGCTACCTTTATTAATTATCTTAACTAGATTTCTGGACAACTTGCTGCAGCTTCTACATCAGCACTTGCTGCTTCATCTTGCATGTTTATGTTATGGAGACTGCTTCTTTCACTAAAGCCTTATGAACCAAACTCTGCTAGCTTCAAACTTGTCTTCTGCAGCTTCTTCACCTCTCTCAGCCTTCATAACATTGAAGAGATTTAAGACCTTGCTTTGGATTAGGCTTTGGCTTGAGGGAATGTTTTAGCTGGTTTGATCTTCTATCCAGACCACTAAAACTTTCTCCATATCATCAATAAAGCTGTTTCACTTTCTTATTGTTTGTGTGTTCGCTAGAGCAGCACTTTTAATTTCCTTCAAGAAATTTTCCTTTACATTCACGACTTGGCTAACTGTTTGGCACAAGAGCCCTAGCTTTCTGCCTATCTTGGCTTTCAACATGCCTTCCTCACTAAGCTTAACCATTTCTAGTTTTTTATTTAAAGTGTGAGATGTGTTACTCTTCCTTTCACTTGAGCAATTAGAGGCCATTGTCGGATTGTTAATTGGGCTAATTTCAATATTTTTGCACCTCAGGGAATAAAAAGGCATAGGGAAACAAAGAGACATGGGGGAGACCAGACGGTGCAGCAGTCAGAAGGTATACATTTGTTGACTAAATTTGCCATCTTTTTTGGGCACCACTCATGCTGCCCAAAACAGTTGCAGTAGTAACATCAAAGATCACTGACCACAGATCACCATAACATCTATAATAATAATGAAAAAATATGAAGTATTATGAGAATTACTAAAATGTGACACAAGACATGAAGAGAGCAAATGCTGTCAGAAAAATGGTGCCAATAGACTTGCTGGAGGCAGGGTTGCCACAAACCTCCAATTTGTAAAAAAAAGTAATATCTATGAAGTACAATAAAGTGAAGTATGCCTTATATAAAGTTTTTTATGGAATGTCTATTAAAGTCTTTTCCCTTAGTTGTTTTGGGTTGTTTAACTCTATCTTATTTATTTACAAGATTTCATTAAACATTCCATATTCATTATAAACTATATGTACATATATCTGTAAACAGAATGTATATTGTCACATATATGTATTATAAATGTGTCTTCAGGATTTATAACTTGCATTTTAAACTTTTGAATGGTGTTTTTATGGAACACATGTTCTTTTCTAGTGTAGTCTGATTAGTTTTTATTTTTTCTTTATGGTTATTATTTTTTTGCATCTTGTTTAAGTGATCTTTGTTTATAGCAAGCCAAGAAGGTATTTATTTGACTTCTTCTAGAAGAGCTATTGTGTTTAGTTTCACATTTAGATCTAAATTCAGCTCTAATTGACTTTTTTGTGTATCAAGATTCACTTTTTTTCCATATAGATATTAATTGGTATAGCATCAGATAGTGAAAATGCACTCTTTTCCATGTCTTATGGCACAGAATGCTTTGCAATGAAATAGGGGATTATATATTTGTGGATCTCTTTATGAATTCCTCATTCTATTTGATTGGTCTATGTTTTATCTTGTACCAGTACTGCACCATCTTAATTTATATATTTAAGAATAAACATTTATATTTTGTTTTTTAAGTGTTCAACTTTGTTTTTCCTCTTTAATATTATCTTAGATATTCTTGGATCTTTACCTTTCTAATTAGAATTTAGAACAGCTTTTGAATTTTCACAAAATAATCTGTTGGAGTTTTGATTGGATTTACATAGACTCTATAGATAAATTTGCCTGAAAGCAACCTTATTTTACATTTTTTAGAATTTTAAGTTGACAGTTATATGCTTTCAGCTCTTAAATGCTGTAATTTCATTGTCTTCTCTTTCCTAAGAATTTAGCCATTAACCTTATTACTGCTTCTTTGAATATAATGTATCATTTCTCCACAGCTCATTTTACAATTTTTCTCTCTGTCCTTGAGTTTTAGTAGATTGATTATGATGATTATTATGATTGATTATGATTTTCTTTTGTATTTACCCTGATTTTTGTAAACAGAATCTTTTAAACCTGAGGGTATTCATTATTTTGGGGGGATTTTCATCTATTATTTTCTTAAAAAACAAGAGTCTTCCCCATTCACACTTGCTGCTCTCTATCTGGGACCCTAATCACTTTTGTGTTACATAGTTGCTTATGCTCTTTGCTCTATTTCTTATTTTTTCTTTATGTTTCAGTTCACAAATTGTGTCTACTGCTGTGCATGCTAGAATTTATTGCTTTCTTAATTACACATGTTTTTCTTTTTTGTAATTTCTGTGTAGTTTTATAGATTCTAACTGACTGATAAAAGATTCAAATTTTAATGTTTTTTTCGTGTCCATTTCTAGATTCTTTAATCTAATTAATTAAGGTTATTTAAAAATCATTATTTCCTAACTTCAGTGTCTGGAACATCTCTGAGTCTGTTTCTATTATTTTTTTGTTTTTCTAATTGCTTTGGTCATATAGTCTCATCTTCTGGCACCGAAGTATTTGAATTTTTTACGCTGAACAGATGACAGACAGATAGCCAGATGATAGATAGATATGTGGATAGGTAGATAGATAATATTATTAGTCTTCTACCATAGGAGGTCACCTTTTCCTCCACTAGAAGGATAGATTAAGGTGGTTTAATCACCATAATTCAATCAGGAATTAAGCTGAATCAAAGCTTGGCTGAAATTCTGGTAAGTCTCACTTTATTTCTGATTTGCCTCTATGTCTAATATCTAGCCCTCTAGCAGTTTCATACAAGAGACTTTTTCTTTTAAAATTTATCCTTCAGAGACTCATGCCTGGTGGCACTTGTCTCCTTGGGAGCAAAATTCCACTCCACTTTTCAGAAATTCTCCAGCTTCCTATCTCACACAGCCTCAGATTTAGGCTACTAGTTTAAGACCACTTGTTTGCGGTCCTTCATTTTTCATTCTTTTTCTCCATCCACATGTCTCTGCAAAAAGCTCTCCTGTAGTTTTATGTTAATAAGCAGTGGCCCACAGCAAGGAAAAAGTCATATTCTAAGCATCTTGCCAATAAACATGTCAGTAAATACTGTCAGGAAAAAGCAGCTGTAGATGGTAAACTCATCTCTCTGGGATTCTCTATTCACCGGAATCTCAACCTTTTAACTTCTTGTTATTCTGGTAACTCTCTAATGCCTCTGAGTTGTTGATTTCTGTATTTTACGTGTTTTTTTCTAGTTGCCCTGAATAGAAATAATGATCACCTTTATGTTACTCTATCTTATCTGGTGTTGAAAATTTCAGTTTCCCTGATTGAATTATGGGCCCTACTTTGTTACCTCTCCCTGTAACCAAACCTTCGTCATGTAACTTTGAAGTTCTTCTCATAATGATGGCATGCAATTTCCTGCCTCTTCACTTTTGGACACGACATTGTCATTGGACTCATTTTGAATCTAGGCTTTAAGATATTTATCCTGATTCCAACTTTCCTCCAGATGCTCTAATCATAGTGAGAAAATCATTCCCTTGGTAGCTCACAGATCCCAGGAGGATGACTGACATTTAGAACCATTTTAGTTGCAACCTTCTGCTTAGAGCTGTCCAGTCAAGCCCAACCAACATCAGCAGAGACACCCAATTGAACTACAGAAATGTCAGAAACAAAAATTTATTGTTTTCTGTTACTGATATTCTGCGTGTGTTTGTTACACAACAATAATGGACTGAAACTAAACAACTGAAGCTTGATGTCATTTACTGAGATTAGGAACACACTGGTAAAATACTTTTGAGAAGAAACAGGTAAATAATTTGTTTTGTGGGCTGTTAACTTTGTGATGCCTTTAAGACATTTTATACAAGTAGTTATTCTACTTGCTTGTTATTCAAGGTTAGAAATTTAAAAATCACCAACATAAAATAATAATATCTAAAATATTTTGAACAAAGATGATCACCTGGAAAGAAGATATAAGTAAAGAAATAAAGCGTTTTGAGTACTGAGTCTCTTAGGTTTTTAACAGATAGCAAGAGAAGAAAAAGGCAGAACAGAGAGAGAAGTGTAGCAACCATTGTGATAAAGTGAAAATCTAGAGAGCATGGCATACCAGAGGCCAAGTGAGAAGACTGTTTCATTAAAAAAGTAAAGAAAGAAAAGAAATGACCAACTGGCTAAATTGTTGCAGAGAAGGTGGATAAGTTTAGAATAGAAAATTAATTGTTGGGATTTGATTCATGGAGTTCTTTGGTAACTCAAATGAGAATGGTTCTAGTGGACTGATGTGGGTTCAACAGAGAGGGACAAATAAGAGGGTGAGCACTGCAATCACAAATAATTCTTTCTAGGAGAAAAGAGGAGTGAAGCTGAATGTAACCAGAATAGTCCTTGGTTATTTATTTTTAAAATATTTATTTATTTGTTTGTTTGTTTTACCAAAACAGGAACAGGAACAAGGCATAGTCTATAGCTGCATATATGGCTAGATTCAGGAGTGAAAATCTGAGAAAACACTTTTCTGATTACTTTTGCCTTCCCGGGTTAATAAAGTGAAAAATTAATAGCTAAGATCAAGGAGGGATATTTGAAGTTTTAGAGGAAAGAAAAGATGTGAAATAGTCATCTCAATGAGCAACAGATTGAATATCTTAGGGCAATATATTTGGGCAATGTTAAACACAAACTTTACACATAGTTTCTAATAAATGTTTTGTGCATAGTATTCCATAAAATAGGAAATTATGAAGTCTGAGTACTATTTTTTAAGATGCCACCTTTGAAAGGCAGAAATATCTTCAGACATTCAGACTTCCTTTTTAAATTAAGGATTTTGCTTTTCTTAGGTACAGATACATGACGTTAGTGGAGTGATAAACCATTATGCTCCTTTTCACAAAAGAGTTCAAAACATATAACCAGGCTTCACATAAAGGTTTTTCTTTCCTTTCTTGTTAGAAATTTTTCCTTTCACAGCTAGTTTATGTGAATTAAAAAAGTAAATGGATGACTCACTAGAGTTCCTCAACATAAATGTTTAAGGTAATACTTTCACCAGTGTGTGGCTTATAGTATTCATTCGTAGGTTATTGCTAATTGCAGTTCTAGTGTGCTTAAGTTTTAAAAATATTTTCTCAAGGGTGATACATTTAATTAAAAATTTGTATATACAAGCATGTACGTTGAGTCAAAAAGTTTGTATGATTCTCAGCAGAGAAGGAGTCCTACTTAAATAAATACTTAATTGTTCTTCACAATGTCTCTTTGATTCAAATAAAATAACATTTTAGAGCTTAACAGTCTGCACTTATATTTTGGGTGCTATGCAAATTTTGAAAAACTGTAAAATAGCAATTGCTGCTATTAAGACATGTTTTAGAAACATCAAGGAGATACTAAATGATCAATAAATGTATGTCCTTTCAATATAATTAATATTTTCCAGGGTCATTTCTATGGGCACATAAATCTTCACTTGCATTTATCGAACATATAGGGAATGGTAATATAACAAATAAACACTCAAATTAAAGAAAAATAATAAAGATACTAGTATTATTAAGTACCAGTGATTAGTCAGTATTGTCCTATAAAGGCATAGTGCAAAGAGATGTGTGTTTGTTTGACTGTAACTTGTTCTGTCGTGGCAAATTACATACTTAAAAGATTCATTACCCAGTCCACTATGCGATAGGAGTTCTATTATCTATCTAATACAGAAATTCTTATAGCTCCCTAATCACTCAGGTGCTACTATCAATAATCAGTCAAGCTAGAAACCAGTCATTCACTTATCATTGAGCATAAACCTGGCGCCTAGAATAATAGGGACTAAAGAGGCACAGGTGGAATACATCAATCCTTTAAATTTATTTATTACAAATTCCTGTTGACAAGACATTTAGTAACAGTGTCCATTATAAACGAGTGTCCACGATGAATACAATGCAAAAATGACGAGCCATATCTTTTTTAAGATATAAGTATATGGCAAATATTTATGAAAATTCTAGTAAAGCTACACAGTAAAGACTGAGATATACGTTCAAGGCCAGAGTGAGGGATTGTTGAAGAATATTACGCTCCTTCCTGAATTCTCCCCTGATACCTGATATTATATATACTTTTGATATAATCTCTAGCAGTTACATTATATAATTTGGTTATCTTTATAAAGCAATTTTTCTTTCTGACTCCAGATAAGGTGAGGATATTTTTAAGTAAGGAAAATGTGAGTGAAGCTCTGAATCAGAGAGATGCCAAAGTTGATTTTGTGTGTTTAAATATTTGGAAATCAGAAAATGATATGCTTCTAAATATGAGAGAACTGTAGTACATTTTAAAAATAGTTATTTTCTCTACGGAAGTGGAAATACTAAAATATATTATTTATAATCCAATAGATGTCATTATATTGCCAAAAAATATATTGGACTTCTCTCCATCATATAGATCTAATTCTTCTCATCAAAAAGGTTCAAAAAAAGTTGTGCAGTCTGTCTGTGTCCTTATGTTCAAATAGACATTTGACCACTTTGAAGCATAAAATCAATGAAATATTTTTGGAGCTATGAAAAATAAACAATCAATTTATTACATGATTTAAAATGTTTGTATTAACACTTGGAATAACAAATAATATCTTCTGGTATTCATAATTCACAATTTTACTTTAATTGCCTAAATTTATCCGTTTCGGCTTCTATTCTATACTGCTTTTCTGCAACAGTGACCCTAATGTAACAATACCTCTAAATTATTTAAATACTTAAATAGTTGCCAGCATGGTGAATTACAGTGTATCTCTACATTTTTCCTCAAATATCAGCATTTAATTACTTTTCTGAGTTCAAGAAAATTTTGCTAACACATTCGACTGAGATTTAACTACAAAAAAATTTATCCACAGTGAATGAGGAGGAATTAGCAAAGTGCCCAGACTGTGATTTTCATAGAAAATAGAATTCCTTGGAGAGTAAAATATGTTTTCCACTATGGAAATAACCTTAATACTTCCTTTTGTGAAAGAGATCTAAATTGTACAGGCTTGAATGTTTGAAATAATATAATTATCTATGACTAACTTGATTGATATTTTAAAAGATATTGTCCCCCAAATAGATGAATCTATAATCTATGTGGAGAAAGTGTGTGAACTGTTACTATTGGGACTCTCATTTATATTACATATACACACAATAAGATGGTGGGAGGGTCGCAAACTCCCCTTAAGGTGTTTCAGGCATATCTCAAAATCATGTGAGGATTCAGAGCTGAGGTTTCTGAGTCGATAGGCCTTGATTTCAATCCTGAGTTCTCATTTACTAGATACAGGATCTTAAGGAAGATAGTTGTACCTGAATGTTAAATTGGAACTCTTTCTAACTCTGGTTTGGTGAAGTCCCGAGATAAAATGTCTTGCGCGTCTATGCAGTACTTTCACAAGACGTGGTCAAACACTAATTACGCGACCTTAAGTCACATATTTGTCTCTAGAGAATAAAAGGATTGAGAATGGAGAAACCACAAAGGGGCAAGGACTGTGAGTGAAGGTGAGAGAGTCTCCCTGCGCTGTACTCTTATTGATGGAGAGGGAGCGGTTTGTTCCTCAACTCATGTCAAGTGAGAGCAGCTTCAAAAGGCTCCCGGGGAAGCTGAGTCTCTTGACTCACCATAGACTAATGATTAACACATGCCTCAGGAGTCTAAAGAGCAAGAGTTTTGGATACCCAAATGACAAATAGTTGCAGAGAGGAGGAAAATGAACTGCATTGGGGACTGACTGTATACATATATTCTTATGTGATTGACTATGTGGTATAGCAGAGAGGAGAAAATCGACCTGTTGTCATTTTAAATTTTGTTCAAAAAGAGTACCTAACAGTCTGGTGTGACCCAATCACACAACAACAGACAGCAACAAGAATTTCAGAAATTGAGGGAGAACTCGGAAGCAGTCATCCAAAGAAAATGTATTGTCCATGTTCTAATATCAATTACATATTCTCAGCAAGATAATCTAAGAGGGACTCACAAAAGTGCTCCAAGAGAAGGAACTACCTTTGATTACCAAACAAACCAGAGAGTCAGAAGCAGTTCATGAAAGTGAGAGTCAAGTAAGAACGTTCCAGTCTATCATTATCCTCTTTCCTTGTTCTGGTCGGGGAGGAATAAAAAACCCAGCAAGCTTTCAGGGTAAAGAAAAAAAAAGTGCAGAAAAATGTTTTCCTGCTGCTTTCCAAAACAACCAGGTGTTTTAAATTGAGGGTGAAAGGACTTTGGTGGTGCACTAAAGGTTTTCTTATTATACTGACTGACATTTTTATTTCTAGAATGAGATTTTTTCTTGTTCTTTGATGTGGTAGGTAGAATAATGGCTCCTTCAAAGATATCTATGCCCTTATTTCAAGACCAGTGAATATGTTACCTTTTATGGCCAAAAGCACTTTGAAGATGTGATTAAATAAAAAAATCTGTAAATGGGAAGATAATCCTGGACTATCTGGGTGAAAGCAATGTTGTCACCTGGGCATCCTTATGCTATAGGCAAGAGAGTCAGAGATGTGAGGAAGGAAGCTAAGGTAAGAATGATGGAATCATGAGCCAAAGAATGTGGGCAGCATCTAGAAAGCAGAAAAGGCAAGGAATGGATTCTCCTCTAGAGCCTTCAGTAGGAATGCAATCCTGTTAACGCCTTGATTTCTGGTCTGTCACACCCATTTCAGACATCTGACCTCCAGAACTGTAAGATAATAATCTTGTGTTGTTTTAAGCTACTAAGCTTATGATAATGTGTTACAGCAGTACTGAAAACTAATATACTTGCAGTGACCAAATATTTTTTATACTCTGAAAGCAACCAGAAGTAATTAAAGATGCCTAAGATTGTATACACATAAAGGGTTTTCAAAAATAAAGATATTTTCTGCTTGCACCAATGCAATTCCACAGAACAGTGGCATTATGTATCCTTAAGTGTTGTGCCAGGATATTTATTTGAAAAGTGGTAATAATTTCAGGCTATTTTACATGAGTTGGTGGGGATTAAATGAGATATTTTACATAATGTGTTTGGCATGTACTAAATTTAATATAAGCTGTATTTTCATTATTGAGTTAAATATCAATCAAATGTATTTATTTTGTACTTTCTAACTGCTAGGCATTATATTTAGCACTCATTGTTTTAACAAGATGTGTTTCATTAAGAGTTCACAGTCTTCTAGAGGAATCATTTTATATCACATAATAATGCATAATTTTATAAACATTTAAGTTTGAGATTACAGAAAGGGAAAACTCCTAATTACAAATGAGGAATTCAGGGAGAACTTCATCAGGGAAGGTATTCTTGAGCTGCACTGTAAGATGGATGCTCCTCACTTTATTGAAAAAATCAACATTGTGTTTGGTTTAGTTATTGGAGGACTACCAATAAAATATGGGAAGCATATATTTGTCATAGATGTAATAGGTCCTTACAGATATATTAATTTTTAAATAACTCGAATAAAATTGATAAAAAATCTGAGGACCTATAGATGATAAAAACAACTCTAGCATATATGGAGAAAAAATGTCTTTTTTATAATCTTCAAAATTGCTGTGGAGTCATATTTTTTTCTTTATCAAAGCATCATTATGGCTGCATTGTTATGATTATTCCAGGTTTTTCTAATAAATTGTTATTGAATTTATCATGTGACCAATTTGCAACTTTAAAAAACCCCTGAAGTTTTCCAAAGAGCCTGTGCCAACAGGAAAGAATTACTTAAACAAGCACTATCTTCTCAGTTTAATTAATCAAACCCTTCACTTAGTCTTTAGAGTATAATTAAATCAGATAACCTCAGAATGGACTGCTTGCTTGAGCAGCTTGGAAAATATGCTTAACCTCAACAATCTTCCCCATCTTTCAGCTAAACAGTTTTGATTAACAGCCCACGTTAAGTTCTAGCCTTCAGTAAAAAATCTTATTCATGAGAACCTGTAGTATTGAGCAAGAGCCTGAACAATCTTCCCAGATCTGTTTTCATTTGTCCTTAATGACTTTGTGGCCATAATTCAAAATTTCCAGGTTTGCGAAATAAAATGAAAATTTTAAAACTTTTAAAATATTCAATTATCTTTAATAGTGGGTATTAGGCAAGCAAGCAAGTCACTGGCAAGCAGGCAAATCGATATTCCCAGAGGAAAACTCACCACATAAACACATAGAAACACATACCACACAGCCTCATCTAATATTTCCTTTTTAAAAACACCTATATGCAGGATCTTATTTTTGTCTGGGCTTGATTAGGTATTTTTCTTTATTGCTTCTTCATACACCTTTGTTATAAATTGATGGCTGTACTGTATGCTTACAGAAGGTTTCTCAAATTTATTCCAGAATTTTAGTGTAGATAACTTTGAGTTTTCTATTCTTTTTTGATATTTTTGTGTCATTTTTTTTTACTTTAATGTACTTAATGAATCATATTGACCTTAAAACATTCCCCTACATTTAGCATTTTCTTACTTATCAGATAGCACTGTGATATTTTTCCCCAAAGTTTCCATGAACGTACAATAACTTGCATGAATCAGGTCAGTTATTCCTTTGCATAAAAAAAATTGAGGCAAATCAAGATCTTATTAATGTTCTATCCCAAATCAACAGTGATACTGTATTTATTAACGTAATTTGTCAAGTGAAAATTTATGGCTTTATCTTGTATGGACACCTAAGCTGAATATTTGTTTCAGTTTGAAAAACTACAGTATATCAGGGACTCTCTGCAGTAACTAAGAACATGCGAGATCCAGTTGCAATTAGGAAAAATAAGCTTTTGATTTTTATGCACTCCTTTTGTTCCTTAGTGGCAAGGTCACTTCTGTCTGCAGCCTACTGGTCAATTTTTCCTTTGACTTGGAAAAGACAGAATTAATTGGGGGAGGTGTAATTCTTAATATCTGGGATCTGTAATAAATATGGCATCAAACAGGCAAAGAAAAATTCTTCATTTACACTTTGAATAACTTAGGTGGGAGTTATTCCTTATACTTTTAATAGACATGTTCTCTCTTTCCTTTTAAACAGGAAGTTGTCCAAAAATATCTCTTTGTCAATGCAATTTACAACCACTAAAATATGATAAAATATCAATTTATAACTTCTGTTTTACAGCAAACAACAACAATAATTTTTAGATTCAAAGTTGATAAAGATATCCAGTCTTCCTTGGGATATAAATGCTTCAAGAAGAGGAAATGTTCACATAAATTGTAAATTCAGAGAACTGTGCCCTCAGAAACACTTTGTATTATCACCATTATTTTGCTAGAGTTCAGTAATCTATTCTCCGTTCTGGTCTTTCCAAGTCCTAGAAGTGACAGCATACATGATGCATTTGTAATAAGTGGTGAAAACTTATTTGCAAATTTTCATATTATTTTAGTTCCCCCATTACTTAATAATCTTGTAATGATGTGCTTTAAACAATGAGGTATATTATTAACAGATCCTAATGAAGTAGGTAACTGACTTTCATTAGTAAATAAAGAAATATACTAAGGTTACCATGTTTCTAGACGATGTAGCAAGTTCAGAACCCTGGATTCCAAGCCAAGCTGAAGGGAATGAGAAGGTTCAAATTTCAACGGAGGACAGTGGCAATTGTTATCTGGAGCCCAGATATCAGGAGATTTATAGAAGAGATTCCATATATGCAAGCAGGGCTCAGTATCCAGAGATGAAGATCGGACAGAAGGGTACAATCATACAAAGACCCCATTTTACACCTGCTGCCTTATTCTAGCACAGGTCCACTTCATTCCTGTACTTAACTTTCTCTTGTCTCCAATTCACTTTCTCCTATAAATGTGCTATGTATACTTAGAAAATATTTTGAGGGCCAGCCTGGTGGGGTAACAGTTAAGTTCACGCACTCTAGTTCGGTAACCTGGGGTTTGCAGGTTCGGTTCCCGGGCGTGGACGTAGCATGGCTCATCAAGCCATGCTGTGGCAGCATCCCACATAAAATAGAGAAAGATTGGCACAAATGTTAGTTAGCTCCGCAACAATCTTCCTCAAGCAAAAAGAGGAACATTGGCAACAGATGTCAGCTCAGGGCCAATCTTCTTCACATACATACGCAAAAAAGAAAATATTCTGTATGACTTTCTAGATTTTGTCTTTATAACATTCATACTTTAAAAAATTATTACATTATTTGCAGCAGAAAGTTTTGTGTCTGTCCATATCCTTCTGTGACCAAATTCTTAGGCCCTGATACTTTCCTTTAGTACAAATACCTTTATTATGAAAATAAACAAAAGAGTTAATAGTTTATTTCATTATGTAGTAAAAATCTATGCAGTATAAAAATGTTTGTTTTTAAAATTGAGCCATTATTACAACAATGGAAATTCTAATCAGTCATCTAGTGCTGATATCAAATACTTAAACATTAGCCTGATTCTCACATATGTAGGATGGCGAACACACCAATGTTAGAATATATAATAAATAAGTCATTAGTATGAAGGAGACATAGTCAGCAACAATAGCTCCTGATTTTCTAACATTGCTAACTAGATGTGGATCACAGTGTTATCAACTGAAGCAGAGAGTACTGCAGGAAGAAAAATCTTAGAAGATAGATGATGATAAATTTTGAAATATTGGCATTGAATTTTGGGATACCAATGTAGTAGTATATGTAGCCTATTTGCATAGTAAAGTAGATACAGATTTGAGACTCATTAGTTTTTGGTATTGATCAACTACGAGAGCGTGTAAAATCAGTTAAGGTGATTTTGTAAAAGTAATAAATGATGTACAAACGGATGAACTTTTAGAGAACAACACTTTTTTAAAGGTCAAAGGGATGAAGAGTAGTCAAGAAATAAGACTGAGGAAAAATAATCACAGTTTTATGGAGAACCAAAGGTGTGATGTCACAGAAGCCAGGAAAATAGAGTTTGTTAGTACGAAGTTGGGAATAGTAATGCCACACTCAGAAGACAGGCCAAAACATAAAACTAGATATGCCTTGATTGTTTTGGAAAATGAGATAATTCTTGGTGACCTTAGTAAAAACAATTATAATAACATAAAGATATTAACTGGAGACTCAATTGCTGCAAATTCATGAGTGAATAAAAGGTAAGAATGCATAGAAATGGAAGGAAAGATAGCAGATGCTAAGGAAAGGGTAATGCCAACACAAGAAGGCTGTTTATTATAATTAAAGGGACAGAAGTTTATTGGCTAAAGCTGACAAATCATTAGAGAGAAGAGATGGCTGATAGGGCAACATCCAGGGGAAGAGAGGAATGGATGGCTGAGAAGGCAAAAAATACAGATATATAAAATAAATATAAATATAAAATTTCTTCTGAAACTGGACAGAAGTTAAGATCCCTATCTAGGTAGTGAGAGGGGTGTCAGGCAGTTTTAGGAGATCAAGTAAAATAAACTCTAGTTCTTCAATTAAGCAGGCCTCAAGACTGGGGGACAGGATGGGAAAAAGTGGAAAACTTTATGCCACTAGATTCTTTTCTATTTGAAAAAGTTTGCAGAAATAGTCAAGGTTCAAAATCATATTTTTATAGTGACTTAATCTGAATATTTATGTTATTTTCTAGCAGTACTGAATGTTGTGTTTACAAGTAGTAAAAGTAGAATATACAAGGCTCGCATATTCTGAGGTGAGTATGGTGGGAGGACAGGGTATAAGAGAATTAAGAGCTTGGTTTCAAATAGTTTTAATCTATAGGTCCAGGCCAGAGGATAGGAACTGATAAATTCAAGGATATTGAAATATGAAAATATTGGGGATATCTAGGAAGCCAGGATATAATAGTATTTAAGAATATTACTTGATATCTATTTTTGCTCCCATTCTATGTCTGCTACTTACAATACAGCATTTGGTTTATTTTCATAAACCTGTCTCATCATCTGCAAAAGGGGTAGAATAAGAGATTGTACTTGATAGAGATGATTAAGTGCTTGCGAAGTGCTCAGTATAATATTTTGCAGAAAGTAGATGCTCAGAAAACATTTGTTACTACTACAATCTCCTTTTGCAAATTCTGCCAGATTGCTTTCTTCCTTTGAGTTCTGTGGCCCTTCTGTGGCTCACTAGCTCTCAGCTGGACTACAGCTATTCTCGCGAGTTTTCCTCTCTTCTTAGTCACTCCCTACCAAATTTTACATGTCTGAGGCTATTTTAATCTTCCGAAGAAGGCGTATATTTATGAAAGTCTTCTGCCTCAGATATTTCACTTTGTTCTATTGATCAAAGAATATCCAAATGCCTTAGCTTAAGTGCTATTACAATCATGCAATTAGCGTCACGAGGTATTTAAAAGGTAAATCTGGCCTGTAAAAAAGTAAATGCCTCCAATAACTCAATAGTTGCTTTATTTGTCCTCACTTATATAATTTTTTTTAATTTTAGTAAAAACATTTAACATGCAATCTACCCCTTTAACATTTTTTGACTGCACAATACAGTATTAACTAGAGGTACGATGCTGTAGAGCAGATCTCAAGAATTTCTTCATCTTGAATAACTGAAACTTTATCCCCGTTGAAAAGCAACTCTCCATTTCCCTGTCTCCCCAGCAACCACTATCCTAATCTCTGCTTCTGTGAGTTTGGCTATTTGAGATAAGTGGAATCATATAGTATTTGTCCTTCTATGACTGCCTTATTTCACTTAGCATACTGTCCTTTGGGTTCATACATATTGTTGTATACGGCAGGATTTCTTTTCTTTTTAAGGCTGAATAATATCACACTGTATGTTTATGTCACATTTTCTTTATCCATTCATCCCTTGAGGGACGTTTACGTTGTTTGCACATCTTAGCTTTAGTGAATAACATAACAGTGACTATGACATGGCAGGTGTCTCTTTGAGATTCTGATTTCTATACTTTTGGCTAAAACCCAGAGGTGCAATTTCTAGATTATATGGTGGTTCTATTTTTAATTTTTTGAGGCAGCACCCATACTGTTTTCCATACTGGCTGTACCACTTTACACTCTTACCAGTAGTGCACAAGAGTTCCAATTTCTCCACATTCTGGCCAACACTTGTTTTCTTTTGTTTATTAAATGGTAATCATCCTAACAGATGTGAAGTAACATTTTATTGTGGTTTTTATTTGCATGTCTCTGATGATTAGTGATGTTGAGCATCTTTTCATGTACCTGTTGACCATTCCTATGTCTTCTTTTGAGAAACTTCTATTAAATTCCTTTGCCAATTTTGTAATTGGGTTATTTGTTTTTGTATTGAGTTGAAGGAATTCCTTATATATTTTGGAAATTTATTTCTTATAAGATATAAAAGTTCAAATATTTTCTTGCATTTTGTAGGTTGCCTTTCCATTCTTGTGTCTTTTGCTGTGAAGAAGTGTTTTAGTTTGATGTTGTCCCATTTGTTTACGTTCACTTTTGTTGGATGTGCTATCTGTGTTATATCCAAGAATTCATTGCCAAGGCCAATGTCATAGAGCTTTTATACTAGGTTTTCTTGCAGGAGTTTCACAGTTTCAGGTCTTATGTTTAAGTCTTGAATTCATGTTGAGTTGCTTTTTTGGATGGTGTAAGATAAAGGTCCAGTTTTATTATTTTGCATGTGGGTAATCAGTTTCTCTTATTCTTTTTGTTGAAGAGACTATCCTTTCCCCATTGTATGTTCTTCGCACCTTTGCTAAAGATCAATTGACTATATATGCAAGCTTTTATTTCTGGGCTCGCTAATCTGTTGCATGGTCTATGTGTCTGTCTTTATGGCAGTAGCATATTGGCTTAATTACTTTAGTTTTGTAAAATATTTTAAAATCAGGCAGTATAATGCATTTAACTTTGTTTTTCTTTCTCAAGATTGCTTTGGCTATTTGGAGTCTTTTGTGATTTCATATGAATTGCAGAACCTTTTTCTTATTTGTACAAAATGCTATTGAGATTTTGATAGGAATTTCATTGAATCATAGATGGCTTTAGGTAGCAAGGGCACTTTAACAATTTTTTGTGTGGAGTCTTTCGGTTTTTCTATATAATGAAAATGAGTTTACTTCTTCCTTTCCAATTTGGATGCCTTGTATTACTCTTTCTTGACTAATTGTTCAGGGTAGGACTTCCAGTACTATGTTGAAGACAAGTGGTAAGAGTGGGCATCCTTACTTTTTCCCTGATCTTTGAGAAAAATATTTCAGTTGTTTATTGATGAGAATTTGTTAGCCATGGGCTTTTTGTTTATGGTCTTTATTATGTTGAGATAATTTTCTTCCATTATTAGTTTTTTGAGAGTTTTTATCATGAGAGGGTGTTAAATTTGATTTACTTTTGTATGTTGAATCACTCTTGCATCGCAGGGATAAATATCACTGGTCATGTTTATGATGCTTTTATTGTGCTATTGGATTTAGTTTGTTAGTATTTTGTTGAAGATTTTTGCATCTATGTTCATCCTGGATATCGGACTGTAGTTTTCTTTTCATTGTAGTGTCTGAGATTGGTAATGTTGGCCTCAAAAAAAAAAATGAGTTTGGAAGCATTTCCTCTTCTTCAATTTGGAAGAGTTTGAGAAGGATTTGTGTGAATTATTCTTTAAATGTTTGATAGAATTCACCAACGAAGGAATTTTGTCTTGGGATTGTCTTTGTAGGAGGTTTGTGACTACTGATTCAGTCATCTTACTAATTTGTTCAGCTTTTCTATTTCTTCATGATTCAGTTTTGGTAGGTATCATGTTTCTAGGAATTTATTCCTATCTACTAGGTGATGCTGTTTGTTTGAATATAATTGTTCATAGTAGCCTCTTATGATCCTCTTTACTTATGTGGCATTAGTTGTAATGCCTCCTCTTTCATGTTTGCTTTTATTTATTTGAGTCTTCTCTCCTTTTTTTTTAGTTAGTTTAGCTAAAGGTTTGCCTATTTTGTTAATCTGTTTAAAAAAAACTGTTAGTTTTGCTGATTTTTTCTGTTTTTTATCCTTATTTTGTTTATCTGCTCTATTCTTTATTATTTGCATCCTTTTGCTAACTTTTGGCTTAGTTTGTTCTTATTTTTCTAGTTCCCTGATGTGTAAAGTTGCTTATTTTAGATTTTTCTTCTTTTTTAATGTAGGCATTTATTACTATAAACTTCCCTGTTAGTCTTGCTTTTGCCACATCTCATAGGTTTTGATATGTTGTGTTTTTGTTTTCACTTGGCTAAAGGTATTTTCTACTTTCTCTTTTAATTTCTTCTTTGACCCATTTGTTGTTCACAAGTGTTGTTTAATTTCCATGTAGTTGTGAATGTTCCTATTTTCCTTCTGCTATTAATTTCTAGATTCTTTCTGTCTTCACTTATATTTACATTGCATTTTTTTATATTATGATAGTAAAGTTTATACTATTTTGGGGATTAATTGGATGCACATATAAAAGCTATTGCTTCCTCTATCCAGAGATAGCAACCAGTATCAATGTGAGTGTGTGAATTTTTGTAAAAATTAAATTTTATTTTAAATAAAAATACAATGAAAATATAATATAGAATTATGTTCTTTTTGAAACATGTGGAATGAATAAGAAATGCATTAGGAAAACTAAAATTATTTAATATATCCATCAAGGCAGTGTTGTATGGTGGAAAAGGATGAAGGTTTGTATTAAGAAATCCTTGGACTTATTCTGGCTTTGTCCCTAACTAGATCTACAAGCCTGATCAAGTAATTTAGCCTCTAACTCTATCTTTCAGCTTCCTCTGAAGGAGAGGAATAAAGAGTGTGAACTAGTAGATATTTATGACACTTACTACAATCTCTATGACTTTGGCAATGTAAGCTTTAGTGTACTAATCACTCTGCCTTGAAGATTTGTATCTATTTCACACAGATTTGAGCTAATGAAATGCCTCACTTGAAACTTTAGTAGATTCTTTCATATAAGTGCACTATCACTTATCAAAACTTCATTAAACTAGATAGGCCATTCAAGTGGCTACTGACATTACCAGTGAGATGAACTGGCTTGAAGGGGATCAGAAGCACAGTAATATAAAAAGTGTAGGATGCTGAAAACTGTTATCCATCCATTTTGCATTACTAGACCTTGACTAGATAGCCCCGTACCATTAATTATGGACAGGATCTCTGTCATCTCCACAGAATAGAAAGCCTTTTCAACGGCACAATGCACAACGTTGCTAAATATGCCACAACAGGATAGTTAAAAATAATACAATCATGTATAATCTTTTCATTTGAAAAGAAATAAGGCAAAACGTTTGAAGGTTTCTGCCACTTTGATGTACTCTGTGTGTGTTCTTTAATCTATTCTCACTTTCTTTCATGCAGTACTCAAAGATATAAAATAGTATTTCTTTGGTTAAACAGCCTTTCAAATATTTGTTACACATTCATACTTCCTTTGCTTGATTTTATTGTATGAATTAATTTTGCTTCTTTTTGATACTTTTATCTTTATCTCTTCCTTTATTCAAAATTGACTTTATTCATTTAAAATGTTAACTGGATTTTCCTTGGTAGTTCCCTTTATATCAACGCTTATCTACACGATACCAGACATTTCATCTGACACATGTCTTTTAAAATACTAGCATATCTACTCTATTAACACATACTGGGCCTTTGATGACCACAGCTTAAACTTTTGGTTTTAGGGAAAAGAAGGGTGATAAAATAGTCTGATTTTAGTTTATGTTGTACTAATCAAAAGTAGAGATTCTAAAGAAATGATTTAGCTTTCAGAGTTAGTATAAAAACCACTTAATAACAGCAATAAGGCCTCTCAGATTAGAATAACATTTACATTTTCTAAATTGCCTAAAGCTATTTTTCCCTTCTGTCATACTCTGAAATATCTGTATATTTTGTAATTGGATAGAACTTTGTTTTCACAATTACCATTTTATTCCATAGGAGTTACAGAATAAGTTCAAAATAGAAATGGGTAAGGTAGGAGTCAGAGGGGATAACTGAAAACTGGTAAAATTATTTTACAAAATATTGCGTGGCATGTCGTAATGCACATAGCATTTATTAAAATGAAAAAATATTGATGCTAGCTACTATAAGGCAAATAACTAGGTACGCAAAAGAGGAAGACTTAAACATAAGACCTCATACCATAAAACTCCTAGAAGAAAACGTAGGCGGTAAACAACTTGACACCAGTCTTGGCAATGATTTTTTGGATTTGAAACCAAAAGCAAAGGCAACAAAAGTAAAAATTAACAAGTGAGAGTACATCAAACTAAAAAGCTTTAGCACAGCAAGGAAACCATCAACAAAATGAAAAGGCAACCTATGGAATGAGAGAAAATATTTGCAAACCATATATCTGATAGGGAATCAATATACAAAATACATAAAGAACCCATACAATCCAATGGGGAAAATATTCTAATTAAAGAATGGGCAGAGGAACTGAATAGACATTTTTCTCAAAGAATATATTCACGTGTCAACAGAGATGTGAAAATATGCTCAACATCAGTAATCATCAGGAACATGCAAATCAAAACCACAATGAGATATTATCTCATGCTGGTAGATTGATTATCTTCAAAAAGACAAAAGATAAGTATTGTTGAGGATGTGGAGAAAAGGAAACCCTTATGCACTGTTTGTGGTAATGTAAATTGCTGGAGCCACTATGGAAAACAGTATGGAGGTATTTCAATAAACTAAAAATAGAGCTACCATATGGTCCAGAAATCTCATTTCTGTGTATATATCCAAAGGAAATGAAAACATGATACTGAAGAGAAATCTGCACTCTCATGTTCATTGTGCCATTATTCACACAGCCAAGATATGTAAACAATCTACGTCTCCACCATACATGAATGGATAAAGAAGCTACATACACACACATACACACAATAGAATAATATTCAGCCATAAGAAAGAAGGAAATCTTGCCATTTGTGACAACGTGGATGGACCTTGAGGGCATTATACTAAGCAAAATAAGCCAGACAGAGAAAGAAAAATACCAGATGGCACCTCTTATATGTGGAATCTAAAAGAAAAAAAGCCGAACTCATAGAAACAGAGTAGAAAAGTTGTTGCCAGGGGCTGGGGGATGGGGAAAATAAGGAGAGGTTGGTAAAAGGGTACAAACCTTCAGTTATAAGATGAATAAGGTCTAAGGATCCAGTGTAAATTACAGTGACTATAGTTGATAACACTGTATTAGCTAATTGAAATTTGCTAAGAGAGTAGAACGTTCTCACCAAAAACTTCAATGTTCTGGGCTAGTCCTGGTGGCCTAGTGATTAAGTTCAGAGTGCTCCATTTTGGTGGCCCAGGTTCAGTTCCCAGGTGCAGACATACACCACTTGTCAGTGGCCATGCTGTGGCGGCGGCTCACATACAAAAAGAGGAAGTTTGGCAACAGATGTTAGCTCAGGGTGAATCTTCCTCAGCAAAACAAAACAAAACAAAACAAAACACAACTTAAATGTTCTCACCAAAAAAACAAAGGACAAATATGTGAGATGATGAATACGTTAATTAACTAGATGGAGGTGAATTTTTCCACAATGTTTACATATATCAGATCACTGTGATGTATACTTTAAATATCTTACAATTTTATTCTCAATTATACCTAAATAAAGTTGAAATTAAAAAAGTATTATTAGTTTGTACTATTGGAACTTTTAGGAATCCCAGTATATGAGTATTGAGATAAAATGTTAATAACTCTTAAAAAGTTCTAATGAGTTAAATTTCTAAATAGAAGCCAATGAGCACATTCTTTGTGACAAATTACTCATAATATGATATAACACGATTTGTAAGAGTGTTAATTTGTATTATGTAGCATGAGAGATGACTCAGCAAAAAATATTGATTTAAAACTTTCTTGCTTGAATAAATTTCCCAAGTGCTGGAATCCTGATACTGTTTGCTTTTGCTGCTCTCTCTGAATAACCCTCCAGGCTTATTCCTTTTGGAATGCACTACAATATAGTAATTGAGGCTATTTTTCTAGAATGGATGATTTTCCCCAGAAAAGAATGACATTTTTCTTACTCTAGCTTTGATACAAAGGTTCAAATACCCCCTGGTTCAGAAACTCCCAGAACTTCTTCTCTAACACTTGATTTTCTTCCTATATGGAAATTGAAAACAGATGTTACATGTTGATATTGGTTTCCAAATTAAAAAAAAAGTAAAGCAGAAAATCAAGATAGCAATCAATCAGGTGGAAATGATGAGGTATGTTTTGTTGGGCTTAGGAAGAGGTGGTTTCCCAGAGAAGAGTATTACTACTGTAAGGATGGAGATTGAAGTATGAAATTCATCCAAACACGTCTATTCATTCATATGTTTACTCCATAAACATGTTATTCGGTGTTTATTGTGTTCTATATGCTAGGTCCAGGCCCAGGAATACTAAAGACTTTCAAATGCGATCTTTCCCTTAGGCAACTTTAAGCCTTGTAGGAATCATACACATATACAACAAACACAGTGAAGTACAGTGTATGAGGGTTAGAATGGAAGTCTACAGGATATGGATGGATACAGGGGTACTAATTGTTTAGGTAGGAAAAGACACTACCTGTTAGCTTCTACTCCTTTATCCGGCTCATCTATTATCACATGCCTTACTGCAGCCTCAAATCTGGTAAGAAACACAAATTAAAGAATGGGAATTATGCAGAGGTTGAAGTTGATGATGAAAGAGTTAGAAATGTAAAATTGACTTAACCTAAGATCAGTAGACACACTTAATCTACAGAGGTTCATTTCTAAGCTCCCCTACCTGAATGAAATAGGAGAGGGAGGCATTTACTCTGCTACAAACAGGGGAACAATTGATGTAAATAAGGCATACGGATTTGTATTTTTAAAAATGGCAGAACCTTAACAAAATACTAGCAAACTGAATTCAGCAGACACTAAAAGGATCACACATCATGATCAAGTAGGATTTATCCCTAAGCTGTAAGGTTAGATCAACATATAAATCGATAAATGTGATACACCACATTAACAGAATGAAGAGTAAAAATTGTATGATCATCTCAATAGATGCAGAAAAACCATTAGACAAAATTCAATGCCTTTTCATGATTAAAAAAAAAACTCTCAACAAATTAGATATAGAATGAGTGTATCTCGACATAATAAAGGTTATACATGACAAGCCCACAGCTAACATCATACTTAATGAAAAAAAGCTGAAAGCTTTTCTTCTAAGATCAGGAACAAGACAAGGATGCTACTCTTGCCACTTCTATTCAATATAGTACTGGGAGTCATACATTGCTGGGGAAATTTGGCAAGAAAAAAGAAATAAAAGCCATGTAACTCAGAAAGAATGAAATAAAATTGTCTCTTTTTGCAGACAACATGATCTTATATAAAGAAAATCTTAAAGATCCCACTAAAAAAGTGAATTCAGTAAAATTGCAAAATATAGAATGAATGTACAAAAATCAGTTGCATTTCCATACAGTAACACAAACTGTGCAAAAAAAACTAAGGAAAAAAATCACTTTTATAATAGCATTAAAAAAATAAAATGAGAATAAATCTAACAAAGGAGGAAAAGGGTCTACACTCTGAAAACTATAAAACATTCATGAAATTAAATGACACAAATAAATGGAAAGATATTCTGTGTTCCAGGATTTGAAGCATTAATGTTGTTATAATATCCCTACTACTCAAAATGACCTACAGATTTAAGGAAACTTAATCAAAATTCCAATGTCATTTTTCAAAGAAATAGAAAAAACAAATCTTAAAATTTGTATGGAACCACAGAGGACCCTGAATAGCCAAAGCAATTTTGCAAAGAACAAAACTGGAGGCACCACATTACCAGGTTTCAAAATATACTCCAAAGCTATAATACTCAAAACAGCATAGTCCTGGCATAAAAACAGACACATAGACCAATAGAACAAATAGGGAAACTAGAAATACATTTACATATTTACAGTCAACAGATCTTCAATAAAGGAGCCAAAGACACACAATGAGGAAATAAGAGTCTTTTCAATAAATGTCATTGGAAAACTGAAGATCGAGGTGTAGAACAAAACGGGACACTTCTCTCATACCTCATAGAAAACACAATTCAAAATGGTTAAAGAATTAAATATAAGACCTGAAACTGTAAAACTACTACAAGAAAAAGTACCGAAAAAAATTCTTGACATTGTGTGGACAATGAATTTTTTGGATATGACTCCAAAAGCATAGGCTACAAAAGCAAAAACAGACAAATGAGATTGCATCAAACTAAAAAACTTCTGTACAGTGGAGGATACAATCGACAGAGTGAAGAGACAACCAATGGAATGGAAAAAAAATATTTACCAACCATGCATGTGAGAAGGGGTTAACGTCCAAAATATACAAGGAATTCAAACAACTCAATAGCAAGAAAACAAATGACCAGATTAAAATAATGAGTAGAGGATCTAGAAAGACATTTCTCTAAAGAAGACATGCAAATGGCCAATAGGTACGTGAAAAGATGCTTAGCATCACTAATTATCAGGGAAATACAAATCAAAAGCATAATGAGCTATCACTTTAAGCCTGTTAAAATGGCTATTATAAAAAAGACAAGAGATAATAAGTGCTGATAAGAAGGTAGAGAAAAGAAAACCCTTGTGAGTTGTTGGTGGGAATGTAAACTGGAACAACCAGTGTGGAAAACAGTATGGAGTTTCCTCAAAAAGTTAAAAAATAGAACTGCCATCTGATCTAGAAATTCCACTTCTGGCTATATATCCACAGGAAATCAAATCAACATCTTGAAGAGAGATTTGCACTCCCATGTTCATTGTAGCATTATTCACAATAGCCAAGATATGGACACAACCTAAATGCCCATCAATGGACAAATGAATAAAGAAAATGTGATATATATGGACAGAATAGAATATTATTCCCACTTAAGGAAGAAGGAAATGTTGTCATTCGTAACAACAGAGATGAACCTGAAGGACTTTATACTAAGTGAAATACGCCAGATACAGAAAGACAAATACTGTGTGATCTTACTTATACATGGAATCTAAAAAGTATAACTCATAGAAGCAGAGAGTAGAATGGTGGTTGTCAGGGAATGGGAAGTGGAGGAGATGGTCAAAGGGTACCAAGTTTCAGTTATCCAGGATTAATAAAATCTGGAGATCTAATGTACAGAATGGTGACTATAGTTAATACTACTCTATTATATACCTGAAATTCACTAAGAGAGTAGATCTTAAGGGTTCTCACCACACACACACAAAAGGTAACTATATGAGGTGATGAATGCATCAATTTGCTTGATTGTGGTAATCATTTCACAATGTGTATGTATATCAAAACATTACATTGTACTCCATATATATATATATATATATATAATTTTTATTTGTCATTTATAACTCAATAAAGCTAAGAAAAAAATTTTAAAGAAAAAAGGAAGTAAAATAACAAAACTGGGAAGGACATTGAGAAACAATTTTATTTAAGCCTCTGACTGATAGGTCTTTAGAACAATTGAATTTTACTCTCTGTTACCTCATTTATACCTCTGAATTCTTCTGAAGTTAAAAAAAATACATGCAGTTATTTCTATTTCCTATATGTTTTTTATTGGATTCAGTTGGTATCTTGCTTTGATTTTATGATTCATATCTCTGTAGCCTTCTAAAACAAAACTTTGGAACATTGCCGTGACTTCCTCCATATGATCGTGTTCTCCTCAAAACTCTTCTTTTTTATGCCATCTGTGGTAGGAACACTTACTCCTCCAAAGTTGAAAAAACCTCCCATCCTCCTGACTCACAGCAAGTACAGGTAAATTTAATGATTGCAATACTCTATATGCAACAGAACTTTTTATTGTCTCCTAAAATAAGCTGATTTAATGACATCTTATTTTGCATATGAATCAATGTGACATTTTGTTTTAAAATATGTTAATCTAAGCATAATATTTAGTTCATGTATCTGGCTTCATCTTTCTTAAAGGTAAAATGGCTATTATTTTATTCTCTTATTCTATTTCAAGTTGGAATATATAAATGTTGCCTCATTAGAATCTTTGCACATTATCTATGAGATACAGTCAGCGTTAAAAGGCCAGAGTCTGGTACTATAAAGAAGAAATATAAAAAAATCAGGAGTAAAATCCACAAATGTCAAATAAGAGAAGTTAGAATGTTTGTACATAAAATAAAGTCCCTTTCTCACTCTTACAGCAACTACTTTGTGCCCTAAAGTATGGGCTATGACTATTCATGTATTAAAAGTTATAACGATATCAGTGGTTACAAATATGTTTAATTCTATTTTCAAAAATGTAATTTCATTATATAATCTTCCATAGCAACGGAGAACACAGTAAGATTCTCTATGACTTTTCTGTCCTTCATGAATCCTTTACTTCAATTGGGCAAAGAAAATCAAGAGAAGTTTTTTCTGTAGAATTTTCAAATATACAAAATTTTCTGAATTAAAAATTTTGTACATCCCTTTACTTTAAAAAAATACATTTTGGAAACATTTTTCAATTACATAATTCACTCAGGATTGGATTAAAAGGGGCCATAAATTAGCACAGGTTTCTTTCCGGGCCTTTCTCTTGGATGGTACCTAAATTATCGGAGGATTATTTTTATAAAGGATTTTGTCAGACACCTTTAGAGGCTCTGTAACCTCCCCTTATAAAACATTCCAGTGGCTTAGCACGCTCACAGTCAGGAAGTACTTACTTTTTTTCAGTTTAAATCTATTCCCGCTTATCCTATATTCTGTGAATAGAGAGAAAAACTATTCACTGTCTCTGTACAAGACCTTTTTCATATAACCTCAAACTAATGATGAATCTTTCCAAGATTTCTCTTTCTTACGTTTGAATGAACTCACTATCATTTACCTATCCTCTATGAAATTCCACTTCTGGTTAAAGAATTAAATATAAGACCTGAAACTTTTCAGTAAAGCTTAATCATTTTTATTTTCCTGTAGGCTTACTCCAATTTCTCTAGATCTCATATTAGCTCTCTTTCAGGTATTTAGCTATAAGACATACCACTTGAGGGTATTTTGCCAACAGATACATGTCTCTACCTTATAGACTGAATTATTTTTGAGATGGCAAGAGTAACTGAGAGGAGAAAATTCTATAAGTTACTATAATCTACTCATGTCAATTAAGATTGGAGTATCAGAGGAGAACTATATTTCTTGAAACCACTTTGTACGACAGAAAGCAGAAATGGCATATAATAGGCTAACGCTCCTCCAATGAAACCATTTCAGTAGCAGGCTGAACTGTCATGCTCCACAGGTAGCTAGTGCTTCAATCCAAAGGATAGTCTTTGAGTGTTTGCAATGAAAAGTTGTTTTTACAGCTATTATCACAGAAATTAATGATGCATCATTTTATAAAAAGACACATACACATGTATTATTCAATGAATATATTGTTCATAACTAGGAGATTATAACTTTGGACCTCAAAACCCTGATAGTTTAATAAAGGAGATAAAGTTTATCAAAAACAGTATTATAAATATGCATCACACAGGAACTATATAAATGCCATTGTCATTCTTAAGTGAGATAATGACATTCAGAATAGATCAATGAAAATATGTGAAAATTTTAAGCTATTAAACATAATTAAATTCTTACCTCCCAGAGGTCAAATAGGAATACAGGATACAGAAGAGCGTTATAGAAAAAGTTAATAATGTAGAAACAGAATGGCTAGAATCTTCTGAAGTATCTGTGGATCTCTGTTCCGTGGTCATTATAGCAGGGGCAGGAACATCACAGAGACATAGAGACCATCTGCTTTCAACTGATTTCATCAGTAAGAGCAGCAAGATGGCAAGATTGTTATGGTAGCAGACTAGGGGGCCTGCTGGTTAAATTCTAGATTTCCTCTCTGTTAGATGTTTTTCAGAAGGACATTAGACCACTAAATTTTTCGTTTTCATGATTGTTGAGATAAAAGTCTCAGTGTACTCATTTTAGGTGTTAAATATTAAAAGATTAAATGACTGATTTTATGCCATTGCTCCACATGCCTCCCTGAGTTTTCTTTCTCTTCAACAGATTATTAAAAACTGCCTTCCTAATACAAACCCAAAGTTTTCTTTTCAAACATTCTTCAAAGCAAAGGAGGACTTTTTACCCATAAGAGGTATATACTACATTGCACCTCTTGATATAGCTTAGAGTACATTTCTAAAACATTGATTCAAAAATTGAATTAATATAACCACAGATTCTTCAGAAGTTCAAAATATTTTTATTACTAATTTCAAGATTCATATCAGTGATACCAAAGAAATTTAAAGAATTTTGAAACTTAGCAAAATGTAGAGGTATAATAAATAAAATTTGTTCACTAGAGAACACTGAGGTTGCTAAAAATGAGTGAACTAAAATTTTTACTCTGTATAACCACAATAATACAATGGAGTTAACTTGTGAAGATATACATATTGATAGGTTGGAAAGAATTTTCAAATAATTAAAAATCATGTACACTGAAATTATATAATATTTACTCTGATATTTATAATAATCCTAACAATTAGATAGAAAATGTATTTTATCCCCATTTAACAGGTAATAAAATTCCAACGGCATTTTATGTAGAAATAGAGCAAGCAACCATAAAATTTGTATAAAAACAGAGAGGACTCCAGATAGCCAAAGAGATCTTGAGAAAGAAGATCAGTGCTGGAGTATCAGGCTTCCTGATTTCAAGATATACTACAAATCTACAGTAATGAAAATGGTATAGTATTGATGTAAAAACAGACACATAGATCAATGGAACAGAATAGAGAGCCCAGAAATAAATCCACACATATACGGTCAACTAATTTACTACAAAAGAGCCAACAATATGTAATGGGGAAAGGACAGTCTCTTCAATAAATGGTTCTGGGAAACTAGAAAGCCATATGCAAAAGAATGAAACTGGACCACTGTCTTATACTATACTCCCAAATCAACTCAAAATGGACTAAGGACTTGAAATGTAAGATTTGAAACCATAAAATGCCCAGAAGAAAACAGAAGCAGTTAGCTCACATTGGTCTTGGCAGTGATTTTTTTGGATTTGACACCAAAGCAAAGCAACAAAAGAAAAATAAACAAGTGGGACTACATCAAACTAAAAAGCTCTGCACAGTGAAGGAAATCATCTAAAAAATGAGAAAGAAACCTATAGAATGGGAGAAAATATTTGCAAAAACATGTATCTGATAAGGAATTAATATCTAAAATATATAAACAAGTCATACAATTCAATAGCAAAAAAGAAAATCCAATGAAAAAATGGTCAGGGGTGCAGCAATTAAGCTCGCATGTTCTGCTTCAGCAGCCTGGGGTTCGCTGGTTCAGATCCCGGGTGCTGACCTAGGCAGCCCTTGGCAAGCCATGCTGTGGCAAGCATCCCACATATAAAGTAGAGGAAGATGGACATGGATATTACCTCAGGACCAGTCTTCCTCAGCAAAAAGAGGAGGATTGCTGGTAGATGTTAGATTAGTGCTAATCTGCCCCAAAAAAAGAAAAGGAAAAAAATGGTCAGAGGATTTGAGTAGACATTTGTCCAAAGAAGACATACAGATGGCCAACAGGTACAAGAAAAGATGCTCAACATCACTAATCATCAGAGAAACGTAAATCAAAACCACGATAAAATATCACTTCACACCTGATATAATGGCTATTATCAAAAAGACAAGGGATAACAATTGCTTGCAAGGATGTGGAATAAAAGGAACCCTTGGGCATTGTTGGTAGCAATATGAATTGGTGCAGCCACTATGGAAAACAGTATGAAGTTCCCCTAAAATTAAAAATAAAACTACCGTATTATCCAGCAATTCCACTTCTGGGTACTTATTCAAAGGAAATGAAAACTCTATCTCAAAAAGATACCTTTACCCTTATGGTCATTGCAGCGTTATTTGCAATAGCCAAGAAATGGAAATGATCTAAGTGCCCATGAATGGATGACTGGATAAAGAAAATGTGATATGTATGTATATGGAAATATCATTCAGCCATAAAAAGAAGGAAAACCTGCCATTTGTGACAACATGGATTGACCTTGAGGGCATTATGCTAAGTGAAATAAGTCAGAGAAAGACAGGTACTGCAATGATCTCGTTTATAGGTGGAATCTAAAAAAACAAAAAAACCCAAACTCATACATACAGAGAACAGATTGGTGGGGGGCTAGGGAGTGGGCAAAGTAGGTGAAGGGGTTCAAAAGGTACAAACTCGCAGTTATAAAATAAATAAGCCCTAGGAATGGAATATACAGCATGGTGACTATAGTTAATAATATTGTATTGCATATTTCAAAGTTGCTAAGAGAGTAAATCTTAAAAATACTCATCACAAGGAAAAATATTGTAACTCTGCGTGGTCACAGATGCTAACTAAACTTATTGTGGTGATCATTTCACAATATTCACATATGGTGGATTATTATGTTGTACACCTGAAACTAATATATTGTTGTTTGTCAATTATATCTCAATTTAAAAAAATGAGGAAATTGAACTTCAGAGATTAGATGACTTCATGTTTTGAAATGGAAAAATTATGGTAAAGACTGAAAGCTCCTAAGTTCTGATTTTCACTCTACTCTGTTGCAGTATTTGTATTTAAAGCTGGAATTCAGCATGCAATTGTCACAGTGCATCCTTCTGTTCAAAAAGTTTGGGGGTTGCATTAGTTGTCTATTACTGTAGTATCTTAAAAGAGCAGACATTTACTACAGTTTTTGTGGATTTGGAGCCAGGTTCAGCTGGAGCAGATTCTCTGTATGATATCACAGGACTATAATCAATGTGTCAACTGGGTTGTATTCTCACCTGAAGGCTTGACTAGGAAGCATCCACTTTGAAGTTCACTCAGTTTTGTTGCCAGAATTCATTACTTTGTGGCTGTAGGGCTGAGAGTATAAACTTCTTGATGACTGTCAGCTGGAGGATGCCATCATTTCCTAGAGACCACTGTCATCTTCTTCCCATGCGAACTTCCCAACATGGCCACTTAGTTCTTCTTCAAAGGCTGATAAGAAGAGTGTCTTAAGCGAGTCTGTTAGTAAGACAGAGACTTACATAATATAACATAATCATGGCATGACATACCATCACCTTTGCCATATTCTAATGGTGAAAAGCAAGTCACAGGTATTGCCCACCTTCAAATGAAGGAGATTACCCAAAGATCGTAACAGGGGTACTGTAGGTTTTCTCCCCTGCAGAGCTACTCCTTCTGGCAGTATAAATTGATTGTGATTATTGGTATATTTTATTGATGTTATTAGAAATTATTATTTGGGGGCCAAAAGAAATATTAAACTTAGTTAAAACCTAGTTTCCAATCTCATCATAATACATGAATCAAGAAATATTCTTTTTTAAATAATTATTCATTCAAGCCATGTAATCCTAGGTATATGAGGGTATTTGACTATGTACTGGCATCCTTCCTTTCCGGACTGTCTGGAAGAGTAGAAAAATGTTGAACACATTGTCTTAAATAACCCCAAAGCCCTAATCACCTGTATTTTCTTTAATAGTTTGCTTCATTTCATCATAATGCACATAGCTTAATATTTCTTTTTCTTCTCTTTTTCCTACAAATCCTAGTAGCACTTTTCTTTTTCTGTTATAGTTACAATAGAACAATGACTTTTGCTTTCAATTTACTTTTTTGACAGACAATGGGATTATTTGGTCTTTTAGGATGTGTTTCTATATCATTTTTAATTTTGTATGAAGGCATTTGAGAAAACACAGGAAAAAGAAGTATCCTGAAGGTATCAGATACTACCTGTAATCTCTTTAGAATTATAAGAAGAAAATGCTGAAAATTGCAGGAAAAACATACATTGTGAAATATTCTTGCTGCTGCATGAACAAATACATTTTGTGTTAGGGAATTGAGAGTATTAAATGGTTTAAAATATAATTTGATTATTTTAATTAAGGTTATAAACAACTTGAATTTAAAACTCAATTTTATGAATGTTTTATCAAATCAATAAATATGCTAAAATAGATAATGTATTTTTATAGACGTTGATATTAAAAAGAATCAACGAGGGTGCACTTATTCGGCTAGAATATTCGGTATTCAAAAACTATTCCAACTAAGGCAAAATCAAAGTATGTTCTATCTGATGTAAAACATTGGCATGCAGACTAATGTGAAAATGCACTAGGCTATAACCTCTTCATGGGTATTTTAATGAAGTAGAAATGAGAATGTTCTAACACATTTTTATACAACTCTACACCACGTAATTCAAAATGTGAGAGAATGTATTTGGCAAACAGTCTCACAACATGTTAAAATGACTTGGGGGAATTTGAGTATAGCAGAGGAAATTACTATACTTTAACCTAGAAAGTCTCTCCACTGGTTTTAATCTATTTTTCCATCAATAAAGGAGATCAATAGCCAAAATCCTATGAAATTTATATTTTTAATATCACATTTTTTCCTATGCTTTCCATTAATCTCATTTTCCCAGCAGCAGGAAGACTCAGCAAAGATGGAAGTTCTCTGCTCAGCCCTCAGAGTGCATGAGGAATTGCCTGGAATCAGAGGAATCAACAGCTATCAAACAGATCGAAATTCTCCTTTGGAAAACCTAGTTCAAAGTTCCCTTTCTAATAATACCGAGCAATATTAACCAGTCCCCTCATGTATTTCAATAACTGTTCCTTTCTTACTTCTGAAATAGTGCTCATCTTATCATATGAGTTATAGAGCTGCAATTATGGCCTAACCATTTCTTCTGTCTTACGTTCATCAGGCTCTAACTTGCACCTCATCTCCCATCAACTTCTAAATGTTTGCTCCTCTTATATTATGCAATGTGTTTCTAAGTGTCTGTGCTCTTGACCCTTCTATTTCCTCTGCTTTCTCTGATCTTTGTTTGACTTGCAGCATCTATTCATCTTTTAGAGCTCAGCACAAGACTGGACGTCTTTCCCTGATCAAAGGGCGGAATTAGGTGATTCTTCTTTTTGCTATTTTTAAAACTTACTCACTGTACTTTATAAAACTTACATATTTGTTTTCCCACTAAACTTTAATGTTATAAAGGGCATCAATTACATCTATTATACTAATTTATAATATGTATATTTTATATATATACTACATATATGTTTTATATATATAATTTTATATACTAAAATTTTTCTAATTACATCTCATATTTCAAACCCCTTATGAAGAAGAAAAATAATTTAGTAGAAGGCAAATAAGATAGGTTACAGCAAAGAGATAGTTTACTAAACTTCCATGACATCATTTTCCTTGTGAATAATTGGAAATAAAAATAATACCCCTGCCAAATAGCTGCCCAGTATATTCTATACAATACTCTATGCAAAATGCAAAATCAGTTACTAACATATAAAATGCTCAATATGTCTCAGTTTCTTTTCCTTTTATACATCATAAACAGGCAGTATTTGTTTGCTTATTTTGTCTAAATTTTCCATAAAGTGTATTGATCATAAAGATTTACTTACCTGTACTAGTTCCTAATACAGTGTTTAAAACAGACTCAAGAGGGGCCGGCTGGGTGGTGCAGTGGTTAAGTGCGCACGTTCTGCTCTGGTGGCCTGGGGTTTGCTGGTTTGGATCCCAGGTGCGGACATGGCGCCGCTTGGCACGCCATGCTGTGGTAGGCATCCCACATATAAAGTAGAGGAAGATGGGAATGGATGTTAGCTCAGGGCCAGTCTTCCTCAGCAAAAAGAGGAGGATGGGCAGCAGTTAGCTCAGGGCTGAACTTCCTCAAAAAAAAAAAAATAGACTCAAGAAACGTGAACTAAATGAATGACCAAATGGACAAAACCCTTGAGATATATTGTATAGAGCAGACGTAGTCTAAACTAACCCAAATAAGGACCTTTCATGCCTTACCATTTACAATACTATTTTCCCCAGAAAAATATCTAGCAACTTAGAAATTGAGGAGGTCCCACTATGAATTTCTTATCCATAGTCTTTAAAATTATGATTTTAAAAGATGTGTTTTGAGACATGAGACAAGATCATGGACAGACTCCATTTAATGAACTTAAAACACTCTTTGAGATAATATTTCATTTCTCATCTCACTTGACTTCTGATAACGTCTCTGATCCCACATACATGATAGCTATACCTAAATAGTTTTCCCTTTTTCTTCGTCTTTCGGAACCTCTATGTTTCTCTGCCTGTCTTTCTTTCTTGTTGATGTTGGAAACTTCTTATCCTTCAAGATTTGGATAATAATATTGTCTACCTTTTTATTTTATATTCCATCTATGCCCTCCAAATAATTCTAGTACACAACATTGTATTTCCAATTTTTATTTACTGATTTGTGTCTAAAACTGAGTTCTAAATCCCTCTAAAGTGAGAGCTCATATTATTTCCTGTTTATCTTTGTTTGATGTTTGTAATGTGTTCCCCGAACAAGTTGTCTAGCAACAGTATGGGTTGAATGAATAAATAAACGTATAGATAGCAAATAAGTAGAAATCTTCTATTCCTTTACTTTTGACCATGTGTGACTTTACGATGCCTCAGAAAATGGCTAAATGTCTTCAACTTAAGTAATGATACAGATACTATTGCCTAATTTGAAAAATGATATGAAAAGTAATATCATTTATGAGATACTTCAAGTTCTCAATGAATATTCATTCATTCAATATTTTTTTACTTCTTTCTGATTATGCTTTAGATACTATTCTTGCTGCTGCTATATTGGAGGAAATAATTAATTAAGCTGTTTCCTCACCAAATCTTACCATCTAAACCAGATGAAGGACAAAACACAAACAAAAGTGTATGTGTGCTTGTGTGTGTAAAAAATTTAAAAATAAAATTAAGCAGAAAGTATTTCAGATGATGATAAGTGCAATGAAGAAGATTAAGGCAGCGCAAGGAAATCATGAATTCTAGGAGTGAAAGTGAACATAAGCTTGGAAATTTTAGATAGAGGATATCAGTGAAGACCTCACTGGAGTTCATTGGAGTGCAAATCTGAAGGAAGTGATTGAGTGAAACTTATGGAAATCTTAGTTCATAGCATTATAGGCACAGGAACAGAAAATACAAAGACCCTGTGCCAGGAGCATGTTTCATGTGTTTGAATAACAGTAAGCGGATTATGTGGCTAGAATAGAGTGAACTAGAGGTAAAGTAGTAGGAGATGTAGCGGAGATACAGGACTAGTCCAAGAGCAGTGGGAGTCTAGGCATGGTAGGAGATGAAGCGTAGGATCTAGTGCACCCTAAGAAACACTTTGGCTTTTACTTTGAGTGAGATAGGAAAACTATGGAAGGTGAAGATAGAAGAGAGATGATCTAATCTCAGTTTTTAAAGGATTCTTCTGATTGCTTGTTGAGAATAGACTGTAGAGAGTTAGGATCAGAAACCTAGAAACTGTTTAGCTATAGCTTTCATTAATCCACAGCACAACAGTAGTGGCTTGGACTGAGGTTGTACAAGTAGATATGGTGAGAAGTGACCAGATTCTGGGAATATTTTGAAGATAAAACCAGCAAGAATTATAAATGGGATGAAGTTGTATAATGAAATAGAAAGTAATTAAGACTGACTCTAAAGCCTGTAGGATTGATTCAGCAGTACTGAAATCCAATGTTTTGAAAATATGTTTAATTTTGTAACTATGGGGTTTAGGTAAATATAGAGAGTGTAACATAAAAGTGACATTAACAGAAATATTTAATTTTAAATTTCTTGAGGTGTTAAAAGTCAAATTTATACAAAGGTCCTTTAGCATGAGGTTTATAATATTATTTCCTGTGTACATCTACAGTTGAAAGATGAGGCTCGGAATGGAACATGAAGCCTGGTTTCTTTTTACGAAATTCTATTCAACCCAAATCACGCCTAACTCTTCTGTATTTTTCAAGCTTTAGCTTGTTCTCACTTAATCAATACCATCACAAACAGAGTAAAAACACCTTGTTATGTTCTCCTAAAGCATCTGGTACTTCTCCTGTTGTGCCTCTCACCACCTTGTGCAGTTGCTGTTTGCCTATGTTCTTCCTAGACAGGAAAATACAGAAGTACAGGCATTCTATCGTTTTGACCACTAAATCCTCAGTATCTAGCACATTATTAAGCACAAAGAAGATACTCAAAATTATTTGTGAAGACGTTTATGTGATTAATTCCACAAATATTTGTTGTATCACTACTATAATGAAGGCATGACACTAAATGCTGATAATTCTAGTTGGAAAAGACTCCATCTTTCCTTCCAATCTAACCAGGGAGACAGATACACAAGTAAACCCATATGAAAAACAAATAGCTTTTATATTTTTAGATATAAATCTATACTCTGAAATTACATTTTTCAGATGTATGTTGAGCATGCCTGCTTGGGTCATTTTTTTTCAATATATCAACTTTCCTAATTAGCCATATGACAATAGCAAAAATATCATGTCACCCCTACCCATATCTCCCATATAGATGCAATACTGAAACCAGAGACTTGAAATGACTTGAAAACACACAGAGGGAGGAGATAGAAGCACAATTCTGCTTTCCTACAATATATTTACATAAAGAGAATTTTAGCACATTTTATCATCTATTCATCTTTGATCATCCATTAATCCATCTTATTTTTGATGCATTTCAAACCAAATTACAGACACTAATGTTTTCCTACCTTCCTTCTTGATGGTTCAACATGCATATCTTTAGCCAGAATTCAATATTTGTTTACACATTTCTTTTTAATTATTATTTTACAATCAGAGCTAAACAAATCTTTTGTGTATCTTTGCTAACTTTTGACAAAGGATAATATACATAAATGCATGAATATTTGCATATGAAAAATGCTGACTTCTGTTACTATATAGAATATTAACATAAATACAGAAAGTTCCCTCATGCTCCTTCTCAGTTTCTACCCTCAGTCCTCTGAGGTAACCACTGGTGAGAATCTTTTTTCTACCATGAATTAGTTTTGACTGTTGTTCATTTTTGTTGCAAAGTAGTGTTTTATCATATGAATACACCACAGTTTGCTTATTCATTCTCATAATAAGGATACCTGAGTTTTTCTTATGTTGGCTATTAGATGAACAAAGATGCTATAAACACCAATAAGGAAATCTTTTTTTGGACATACGCTTTCATTTATTTGGGTAAATACTTGGGTACTTGGGTAGACGTATGTTTAATTTTTTAAGAAAATTTCGAGAACTTTTCAAACTGGCTGCATTCATATTAATTTTGATTATTATATAATGTTTCTGTTTCCAGATCTCCAGCAACTACATTCAGGTTACTGAATACTGTAGACTGAATGTTTGTGTGCCTCTAAAATTCACATATTGAAATTCCACCCTTCAATGTGATGGTGAGGAGGTGGAGCCTTTGGTAGGTGATTAGGTCATGAGGATGGAGCCCTCATCAATGGGATTAGTGTCCTTACAAAATGGACCATGGAGAGCTCCCTCCTGCCTTCCACCATGTGAGGACACAGTCAGAAGATAGCCATCTATGAACCAAGAAGTAAGCCTCACCAGACACCAAATCTGTTGGCATCTTGATCTTGGATTCCTCAGTCTCCTGAACTGTGAGAAATAAATTTCTGTCATTTATAAGCCACTCAGTCTATGGTAGTTTGTTATAGCAGCCAAATGGACTAAGACACTGAAAAACAAACTATAGTAGTGCTACTCAATCCAATTCTGCAATTACATTCTTGAAGAGTATCTCCAAAATCTTGTCCATTTCCTTTCTCCAGTAATGTTGACTGTTTAGTTCTTGTATTTCTTCTGTTAATGTTTTTCTTTAGTAGCTCTCTGCTTCATCTTTCCTAACCTCTGAACTTACTATCATGATTTAAATGTAACTTTCTAGAAGACATTTTTCTGCCTAGAGAAGAATGAAAACTATTAAGAAAAGAGACATTCAAAATCTTCAGGAATCCCAAGTTTAATACAGATTGCCTATGTTTCCAAAACTTTCACAGTTTAACAAAATTTTTGCCAGGTTGTTGAGGCCTACAATTGGAATTTGAATTGTAAGAAAGACTTATGTTACCAAAACACTCTAGGGTAAAATAGTGGAATTATGGAAAACGAATAGGGAGACCAGTGGAAAAGTCTAAATATATGTAAAATTTAATATATGATAAATTTAGCATCTCAGATACCTGGGGCAAAAAAGATTTATTTCCAAAAAAAAAGTGCAAGGGAAATTGGTTAGCAGCTTTGAAAAAAATGGAAGATCTAACCCTTAAATCACACCCAAAAATAAACTCCACCTGGATCAAACAAAGACATCATACAGGTAATAGATAAAATAGATAAAATTCTCTTTAATCTGAGAGTAGAGAAATGTTTTCTAAATAAGATTCAAAATTCAGATGCAATAAAAGAAATTGGTAAACTGGACTACATAAAAAAATACTGCTGCATTGTAAAAACAAAAACAGCATTATAAATCAACGTGACTAGCAAACTGGAAGAAAATGTTTGCAATATCTAATGCAGATAAAAGGCTCAAAGGAATAAAAAATAGGGGCAATATAAAAAAATGAAAAAATATTGATAAATTTATTGAATAGCCAGTTTGCAAAACATATATATAGTCCTTAAATATCTGAAAAGCCGTTCAGCTTAAATAATACTATGACAAATGAAAATTAAAATTATAATCAATATATTTGTCTATCACATTGGCAAAAGAAATTTAAACATAAAAATTGCTCTGTTGGCTGGCTGTGGGGAACCATTCACTCTCACACATTAATCATAGGAATGCATTTGGCACAGTCCATACAAACTGGAATTCAGAAATATCTAATAAATTGTACTTTGACCTTAGACTCATGATCTCACTTCTAGGAATTTACTCTGAATATATACCCCCGATACCCAAAAATACCTCTGGACAGTGTCATTCTTTGCAGCATAGGTTTAGTTGCAAAGTACTGGGAAAAGTCTAACTTCTCATAAATAGGAGAATTGGCTTAATAAACTACAGTATCTCTACCCAGCGGAGTACTAGGCGTTAGTATAAAAATATACTAGTCTGTGAAGAGAAATAAAGCGATTTCCATGATATGTTGTCCTGTGAGTAAATCAAACTGCAAAAGAATTTCTATGGTATGTACCCTTTTGTGTAAGACATATGGAAAAATTAGAGAAAAATACATATATTTGCTCATTTGAACAAGAATACAGGAAAGGTAAACTAGATGTTAGTGAGATTGATAACTTATGAGGCAGTGGTGATAATAGAGTGAAAGAGATATGAGAGTCAGCAGATATATGATTTGCAAATATTTTTGTCTTTTCACTTGCTTCACAACGGCCTTTGAAACACAAACATTTTAAATTGTGATGATGTCCAATTTATCTACTTTTTTCATTTGTCACTTGTGTTTGGGTGTTGTATTAGAGAATTTGCCTAATCCAAAATCATGAAGATTTAATCCTCTGTTTTCTTCTAAAAGTTACATGGTTTTGGGTCTACATTTAGACCTATGATCTAATTTGAATTAATATTTGAGTGTCTGTAAAGAAGGAATCCAGATTCATTGTTTTGCATGGAAATATCAGTTGTTTCGGCACCATTTGTTAAAAAGTCTGCTCTTTCCCTATTGAATTTTCTTCATAGACAATAAGTCTTAAAGTGTCTCATGATATCCTTGTTGACAAGATGAAGAAATGTGCATTGGGTAATTACACTGCTCAATTGATTTATAACATGTGTGATCATGCAACAAATATATTTTTGATTAATACATTTGTGTGAGCTTTAACAAACACGTCTAGTGATGTGCTATAGGCCTTTAAGCTTTTGGTCTTGCCTTGATTAATACTTAATTACTATTAGGAAGGGGACAATGATACTACACATCAAATTTGAGAACATTGGATCTTAGGAACATTAGATGGCAGAATTTTGGTCTCCAAATTTTTAAGAGCCTGGAGTAATAAATCAATACTAATAAAAAGCAATTTTAATTAGAAAATATATAAAGTTCTACAAGAAACACATGATAAGAAAGTATGGCTTTGCATCATAGTGTACAGTGAAAGATAAGCAATCTCAATGTGTAGTTGGCACAGAAAGTAATTTAATCTTCAGCTGTATTTATTCAAATAAAATGCATAGAATGAGAACATTGATTGTTTCACTGTCCTTTACACTGCTGTTGAAATGCGTACATTGTTTACTTAGTTTTACTAAGGGTATTTCTGATTTTTCATATTTATGCTTATACATTCTTAGAGATATTTCTTGCTTGTTTCAGGAAAGAGAGAGGTATTCCTTATAGTGTTATATAGTTTCAGATGGTATGTAAATCGATGTTTTACATTACTAGTCTTCTCTTGGTAAATCTTATAATTGCAACAGAAAAATAGTTTATTAGTCTCATCATTGAATTAAATTATCAATAAGCATCACTTGAAATTTAATAAAATTTAAATAAATGAGATAATTATCCTGAGGATACTTTCTGCAGAATTTCTGATCAAATTCTTCTGATCCGAATGATTAGAATGACTTTATTTCTCTTTAAAATTGCTCTTTTAAACAAATACTAGTCTAATAGATCTAAAAACATAGGGTTAATTCACAATTCAATCTTTAACCTTGATAAACAATACATATGCACTCCACAATGACAACTGTAATACAATGAAATCAGGCTTTCAATGGGCTATTCAGTGTAAGACAAGTCAAGCCAGTTCATATGAGACAATGATCTTATGTTAGTGATACTCAAAAACTACAAAAATGTGTGCTCATTTATCATCAGTCTAAAGCTGTGATATATTTAGTTCATATCCACTAATTTTGCCCATTGAAAGATCATTATTTTAGGAATTCATATTTTAGAATATTAATTGCATTCTCTAATTTTATATCTTTAAATCTACTTCAAAATTATGAAGCTACATAACAAGATAAAATTTGGGAAGTAGGAAAGTTTCATGGTTAAGCCAAAGTACAAATCCTGAGCGAAAAGGAAGCACCTGTAGGATATAAATGAACTGTAGGTATGGTTAAAAGGCAATAAGTATATAGCTTTGCTACCTATGTTTTGTCTACTTGTAAAATTTGAAACACCCTTAGTTGAAACCAAATAAGCAGTATGTACATTTTGATTGCAACATAACTAAGAAAATTCCAGAAGAAATATATGAAAGCATATATATTCTGACTATATTTATTATCTATGGTATGTCTTACAACTGTTGGTTTATGGGTCCTCCTATTCAATGACTTGGATGATCCTGTTCCATCTAGGCACATTTCAGTATGTTATATTTCTATTCCTTCTCAAATGTGGTACCCAAAATCTCTCTCTCTTTCTTGCTCTCCCTCTCCCATGTGTATGTACAGGTGTCTGTGTGTAGTGTGTGTGTATAGATATTTAATATGTTTCTCTTTTAATACATATATATATATTTATATGTATGTATGATATATAAATAGAGAGAGATAGTTTACAAATAGGCAGATATAGATAATAGATAGGTATGCATATTCATTCTCATACTGTGAGCCTATCAAGGTCAAAGGAGCAGAGGAGATAAAAATATAACTTTAGGCATTTAAGAAATATTGTCCAAATACTTGCACTGAGGAAATTAATTTGTAAGCTGCATTATTTTTGTGGTTGTTTTCTATTCTATCATTTGCTTCAAAGGTAATTTTCAAAATATCCAGAACATAATTTTGTGCTCAAAGAAATTCCAAGAAATCTGTTTCAACTCTTAAATTGCTTTCAGAGATATATGTGCTCAATCACCCACTCATCAATTACATTCAATTCATTCCTTATGGCTTAAAAGAGCATTGACTCCTTTCTGATTGATGCTACGGGACCAGCCAGAAAGCAAACAACTATGGTGGGTGGAGAATTGAATTGTGAGTTGTCTCTTTTTTTAAACAAGGTCTGGATACCACACAGATGTTGTCTCCACTTTTACTCATCAAAGTCATAGAGATAACTTTAGTGATGATATTAGAGTATATATGAAATTTCCATCATAAAGAGAGAATATTACATATGTATATATAACATTACATGATATAATATATATAAAAATTTATATAAATTTAATGTATATAAGTTTAATTTAATTTATACAAATTTATTTTGTTATATACACACATATGACAAACTAGTTGAATGGTTTGTGATACGTTAAGTGTTAGTATCAAAAAAGATAAATATATAGCAACCTAGATACCAAATAAAACTCTATAGCTAGGACAAATATGTATGCATCTTGTATTCAGATCATTGCACATAGCAATCAATTACGGAGCACTATATTTAAATGCTATACAGTTATGGGGATTTATCTCTTATTTTATCATTGAAAATTTCATCCAAATTTGGCAAATCTGATATGCTTATCAGTAAAATTAAGTAGAAAAACCAAACAAACAAATGTCTCCTGACATAAAACCAAGATTAAAATTATGCTGAGGGAAAATCTATTAACATTTTTCCAGTTTGATTGTTAATGATTTACAGTTATAGCATCACTTATCATCCATTTACATATTTAAAACACTTGCCTGAGGAAACATATTTTTAAGCTAGAATGATACCATAAGCTTTTGTATGAATTTAGAAACTATTCTCAGGATTTAATTTTTATATAGGCAATTACAGGACAAGGGGCTAGGAAAAAAATGTACTTTCCCTTGGTAATCTTTTCTGGAATGTGTGTGCATTAAATGCCTTTTATTTATATTTATTTCTTTTGAGAGTTTAAGAAAACAAATAGTAAGTGAATTAGAGCAGTAGAATGGATAGAAATAAGACAAAACAGCAGTTAGGCGTGTCATAGGTATGGTGAAAGTAGAAAGAAATTATGGAGAAATTTCACAGTTTATAAAGACAGGATCATTCGTATTTGTTTACTTCTTTAGTGCCTTCTACATGACAGACACTTTACAAAAATAATTTGATGTTTCTCTTCTAATAAATATAAATATTTATATGTGTGTATATATATAACATGTATATACGTATACATGTTAACAGATACATATAAACACATATTCAAATATTTAGATGGAAATATGGAGGTTTTGAGGTCCTTCATAATTTTGCCAAGTTAGACATACAGCCATCAAACTTAAGTACATTTGGTAGCAAATCTCAAGTGTCACCTACAATCCCTCACAAGGCTGTTGTCACATACAATTCCTTAATTGTCAAAATAACTTTGCAGAGTTAACGCTTATATTTTACTATTATTTTATTCATAAAATAGAAATAATTTATGTATATAAGATTGATATAAAATATTGTGGACTTTGAACTTTAGAGTCAATAATTTTTCTGCTACTGCAGAGCACTATTTCTATTGCAACCACCTTCATTCTGGTTTAGGAAATAGATGTATATACTTGCATATCGATCCCCTGTAGCTTTTAAAACATTTAATAGATTGTACTGAGATTAACTGATAGATATTTCCTTTCCTCTCAAGATTTTACACTCATGATGTTAGTATCCATGAGTACATGTCTGTGGATGCCCAAAGCTTGGCAGTTACTCAATAAATATTGGTTAAAAGAAATTATGCAATTTAGTAATTGTCAGTCTGGGCTAAAAGTAGAACGAGTCTGTTCTTCAGCTGAACTGCTGTGATGTGGACTGCAATTAATAATAATTTTCAAATTAATGAATGTATGAGTCATTTTCATCTAGTTAGAAATTTTATTGTGATAACTACAATAGCAAAAAGTTGATGGTTATCTGAATAATGAATTAAAAAGTGATTCTGTCATAGTTCAATTGGAATGAAATTGAAGTGCTTAATTGTGTTTGACCTGTATGTATAAGAAATCAAGACTATATGACACTGTAATCTTTGATAAGAAAATATAAGCCTAAAAGGGATTTTAACAAAAGGAGAGATCTCTGCACAGATAATTCTATTATGTGGAGTCAGAAAAACACAGTGAACTGAAGTTTCTTGTTCTAAAAAACAGCAACCACTTCTAAAAGTGATTTACCCATGGTAAATTTGCTTTATAAACATGTACTCATTCTATGGTATTGAAGACCCACTATAAATTGGTGGAAAAACAAAAATTGAGTGAGGATTCTGAGAATTTCTTGTCAATCACCACAGTGCTTCTTAGAAAGTTAACCACTATCAGTGTAATAATCTTGGCGTGAAAAGATGTGGGCATGTGTGGCTTTGATATAGAAGTATATAACTAATCTCAGAAAGCAGTTTTGTGTAGGAATCTGTTGTGGAATGGATATGTACCTTATCCTTTCTTCTATGAGATGTTGAACATCTGATGTGATTTGGCTGGCTAGACGTGGGTGTAATAAGTCATAAGGAACATGATGCTATAGAAAGAATGGCACAATGATTTGCTGGGAATCAGCATTGACTCTAATACATAGTATATTTTGACAAGTTTAATTTTTTGAGAACTTAGCCTCCTTGATGCAATTTTCTGACCTGAACTCTGAGGCCAGTAATATCTACCCAAAGGAATGCTTTTTACAGAAAAAATGTGTTAAGTATCAAAACATTTATTTAGCAGGCATTTAATGATCATCTACTATGTACCAAGGACAAGTTCGGTGCTTAAAACATTTCACTTCTTTATTTTCTTCAACCTATATTACAAATTCTAGCCACACTGGATGATTTTTTCTTAAACTGTTAAAAAAAAAAAGATCAAATATGTAAACACTGAGCTGGTAATATAGTGGCTGACCTAGCCAAAATTTAAGGGGTTATAAAGGTATTCCTCTGCTAATGAACCTTCAAGTGAAATTACATTTCTGGTACATCACTAATGAAAGAAGTTAGGGGAGTCAACCACAAATATACATTATTTCAGTAATTAGCCACAGTTAAATTGATACATATGTAGATTTGAAATCTTTATCCAAAATGTTATGCTGAGCTTAACAGAATTTTTTTTTTTTCCTGAGGAAGATTAGCCCTGAGCTAACATCTATGCAATCTTCCCCTATTTTGTATGTGGTTGCTGCTACAGCATGGCTGATAAGTAGTGTAGGTCTGCACCAGGGATGCAAATCCACAAACCTGGGCCACCAAAGCAGAGCACACTGAACCTAACCACTATGCCATGGGGCTGTCCTCTTCAACAGAATTTTAAGGCCCAGAAGAAAAAGAAGCATATTAAGAAAATTGAACTGTATTTGTCTATTTTTATAACTCTTTGCATATTTACAAACCTATATGAATAAAGCAGATTTATCAATATAAAAATATAAATAAATCATTTATAGTTGGCTATATACATAAGAATTAAATAAATTCTCATAGTAATAATGTTACCTTAAAGGAAAAGCACAGCTCTAATTTATAACATTAATCACATCTTTTTCATATCTTCTTTCTACAGGAAAGAAGTAGGTATACAATAAGGAACTGCTTTCACTATCCTTGAACAATTATTTCATTAAAATACATTAATAATCATGTGGATGGCCTCATGGCATACTGGTTAAGTTCGCACACTCCGTCCACTTTCTTGGCCCAGGGTTCACCAGTTTGGATCCCAGACATTGACCTACACACTACTGATCAAGCCATGCTGTGGCAGGCATCCCACATAGAAAGTAGAAGAAGATGGGCATGGATGTTAGCTCAGGGCCAAACTTCCTCAAAATAAAATACATTAATAATTGTTCAGTCATCTCTAACTAGCTGAATACAGCTAATAAATAAGATTTGAATGAGATAGGAAGTATTACTGAGACAACTTGACTAATGATGTTGGTTTTGCACTTGAAATAAAGGAAATAAATATATACAAAGTTACAACGAGAATAAAAATACATCCTATTAAATAGCAAATGAAAAATTCTTCAGTCTCTGAGACTGAGACTTTTTAAAATTAGAATATGTTAGCCCTTTTAATTTAACTGGATAGAATTATTTACAAGTGTGTTCTTATTCAAATTTCGAAAACAAAGTTTTCTATTAAGATAGAAAATCTGTACTTTAACATAAAATATACAGCATGATTTGTTTAATTATTTGAAAAATACTGGTTGTTTGGATATGTATATACTCTACATAAACACAACACAATGTAATTTGGCTTTAGATATGATAGATAAGAAGCATGAGTATGCAAAAACATTAATTAATCTTTCCAAAATGATAAATCTATTATGATTAAGAAAAAATAGGTATAACCTCACAAACAGAACTTTGTGAAGATGAAGAAAATGTGTTCATAGTACTTTATCACTGCATGATTTTTAAACATTTTACAAATAGTGTTGTTTGTAAAACCAACAAGAAAGAAACAAGGACGATATTACTGCATTGCTATTACTTTCTTTGCAAAGATGTGAAATAGTCTTTCATGATCAGATTATATGTGATCTAAACATTTCACAAACCATCCAGGAAGCCTCACTCCCTTTTTCATTTGCGTTTCTTTTAGGACTTAGTGTAAATTTCTATTATATCATCTATCACATTCTCCCAAATTCACTACTTGTTGCCCTATTTTCCCTGTTACACTGAGTGATTTGAGTTCTAGATTTGTGACCTAATTATCTTTGAATCTCTAGCAATAGGGACATACGTACATTATTTTTAGTTGGATGATTTTTTGCCAAATAAATAAATGAAAGAACACTCATACGTAGGGTTCTCACTTCAAAAACTTCATGCAGGCTGTAAATCAAAGACATATCGACAATTAAGAATTCTACCTTTAAAAATATGATCTAGAATGCTAGACTGTATTCAAATCAAATTGACATGAACATGACATAATTATGACTATGTGTTCAATTATACTAAGATCATATGCCCAAAAAATCTGAGAGAGAATGTGGTATATATATGTATTGAAGTTAAATGTTAACTAATGAGGAAATATCTTTTACATTCTTTGAGATATTTTGAGATGAATTATATTTTATGAAAAACATGCAGAATATGCAAGTACTGGGGTATGAAGGGTTAAAGTGTTTTAGTATAGTTGAAATAAAAGCAAATTCACTCACTTATTTTGTTTCTTTGATTAGATATTTGTTTTACTTGTAGAACAAACAAACAGATCTCTATACTTGAAGATTTTAGGCCGCATTTAAACACTTTAACATGTGATTGAGTAGAAATTGAAAACACTGGAAGCATTAGGTAAATGTGTTTCTAAAAAAATCTCACTAGATTCATTTGTTTTATCTCTATTTCTCTTGTCAGTAAATAATGATTGAATCTAGTTTATTTCTTCAGTCTGATCTCCCTTGTAGACACAAAGCCTGTCCATGCTGATGCAGGAGAATGCCAGCCACATAAGTTTAGTGGCTAGGAGGCTGGTTTTGCAATATTTCATTACATATAGCCCTTATCTCACACCTGTATCTTGCTCCATTTCTGTCTGTGCCTTTTCTTCTCTCACTATTGCTCATTTAGAACCATCTTCATCTTCTTTCTCCATTGCCATTTGCACTTTACTGCTCCTCCAATTCCTTTTGCTTTCAACATGTAGTTTCTTTTTTCCTTTTTGGCTTGGTTATTTGAAATTGACTCCCTTATCCATACATTTTATAGCTCTTGCTTGACATCAGGATTATTTCTAAGCAAAATTTTTGTACCAAACTATTTCCTAAATAGGAATCAGTATTTAGCCTTCTTGATATTTATTGGAATCTCATAAATCCAGAATGGAAATCGTCTTGACATTTTATACTTCAAAGAATGTATATTATTTTAAAATAAAATGATGAAAGCAAAATCCAATTACCTATGATTCTGTTTTCACTTATGGGTGGCCCATTAAGACTTTGGTGAACTGACCACGTTCTATCAGGGTGAGAGGCCAGATAGTGCCACTTCTAGACAGTGCCACTGAGATTTAAATATACGTACCACCACCAGGAGCTATTTTTGCCTTACATACCAAATATCGCTTTGGAGACATGTGCACTGATATAGGGTCTGGTGTTGCATCTAAATCCACTTCTAGAGGTATAGTTTCAATCACGAATATGTGCTGTCCACATTGGTCAGGAACAGAACAAGAATAAATATTCAAGGTTTTTTCCTCCCACATTCCTGATATGTTGCTGGAAACTCATATAAGTCTAAACTTGCACAGCATATATAGAAAACAATATTCATATCTCAAAAACCCAAGGAACTTAGCATTAAAACTCAGGCAATGACAATTCGCTTGTTCCTATTATTGACACCCACCACTTGGAAATGATGTCCAAATAGTTGTGCCAGAGGTGACTCAGGACAACTTGGACTAGGTATTAAGAGTGACTGACTGTGGGGCAACATGAAGACACTGTCAAGGCACCGGAATCAGTGGTTAAACATGGTAGAGTTGGCTTTGAGAAGACTGAAGATATGAGCTGCCAGAACTATGTCTTTATTCTAATTGCTTCGCGTCAACTCCAAAATTCTAGATGGTTTTAAGAAGCTAGAGGTTTAGCTTCATAAACTTTCAATCCATTGTGACAATGACATTCATGAAAAGTAGTTTAAATAAATACAGTACAATGAATAAGAATGCACATTTGGACATAGTGAGACCAGGGTGTAAATCTGTTTTTTGTCATTTACTACCTGGGTGATTTTAGGCATTGACTCTGTTTCTCTAGGCCTTAGTGTTTTCATTTACAAAGAGAGATAATGCTGCCTATCTTTAAAAAATCTAGTACAGTGTTGGATATGTAGTACAGTTAATAAATAACTGTTAGTATACCATAACTTATTTAGTCTAACATTTTAATGGTTAAAACACCTTTAGTTTAAATAACACTAAAAAAGAAATGCACTGCCAACTCGAATTATAAGACCTATTCTGATGTTAGGTATATTCAAATCAATAAAATACAGTACTATTTACCTAACATTCACAATTTATTTTTAGTACTGAGTTCCTTGTGAATACTTTAATAGGATTTGACAGAAATGTTGCAACGTGGTTCCATAAAAATTTTTATTTGCCTTTTTTGTTTCATTTAACATAAATATAATAGGTATAACAATATACTTTAAAGAAAGTCTTATTATTTATTTTACCGAGATGAAGTCATCAGTAGAAGCAAACTTTTCCTGGCTTATTTATGTATGAAATAATATTATTGGTCACCTTCTGGGATCCATACATTTTCCTTATAAAAGCAATAACAAATCTGCCTTAATTAGACCTACTCCAAAGTTGTTAATGAACATTCAAAGGTAGAAATTAATATGCAATTTACTAATTTGAAAGTATTCTTAACTTTAGCAAAAAAGCAAGGAAAAAAGTTTACATATTTGCTTAATACATAAAGTGAATGCAAAAACAATCAATTGTATGTAAAGAGATTATGCTAAAACTGACAGAAAATTCATGACAAGAATAGATTTTTTTATGTTGTCTGCAAATTAATTAAAATTTATAAAAATAGTTTGATATTAGAAGTAAAATTAAATTTTTAAATTTTTTTTATTGAGGTAACATTGGTTTCTAACATGGTATAAATTACAGGTGTACGTCATTATATTTCAGCTCCTCTGTAGACTACATTGTGTTCACCACCAAAAGTCTAGTTGCCATCCACCACATTACAAATGTGCCTTTTTAGTCCTTTCAGCCTCCTCCCTCCCCACTTTCCTTCGATAACCACCAATCTATTCTTTTTATCTATGTGTGTTTGTCATTTTTGCTGTTTTATCTTCCACATATGAGTGAAATCATACAGTATTTGAATTTCCCCATCTGACTTATTTCACTTAGCCTAATAAACTTAAGGTCCATTCATTTTGTCACAAATGGCAAGACTTCATCTTTTTTAAAGCTGAGTAGTATTCCATTGTACATATATACATATATATGTATATACTGCATCTTTATCCATTGATCTGTTGATGTGCACTTACGTTGTTTCCAGTGATCCTGGTAAATATTTAATCACTCATGTCACTCATTTTCAACCTCAGCTTCCTCCAAGGCACCACATTTTACTCTAAGTAATGTCATACAAGGTCCTATAAAATCTGGTCCTTTCTTAATTCTCTAACTTTAATTCTTATTTCCCACCCCTTGGTTATTCTACTTAGCCTCCTTACTGTCCCTGAACACTCAGACATACTCCTACTTCAAGGTTTTTTCACTATTTCCTTTTTCTGAAGTTTTCTTATACTATCAGCCTGGCTAACTTCCTCAAGTTCTTCAAATGTTTACTCAAATACTGCTCTCTCATTGACACTCCACCTGACCACTGCGCTTATAGTTGCAACTGCTCTCCCCAGCACCACCCTATTTCTCCTCCTTCATTTATTTTTTTCTCACAGTATTTTATCACTTTGTAACTGACTATATCACTTAGTTTTTTTATTTGGTTTAGTCCATCTTCCTCTAATCCAGAAAATTTTCAAAATTCTGAGAGAAAAATCTATTATTAATCCACAGTTTTCTTACAACCTGCTTATAATAATGCTTATGATAGATGGGATAAGGCATGCACTATTTGTTGCCCTGCTTCTCACCTTTGGAGATAAATAATGGCTTTTGCACAGCACTTCTAACTCATCTAATTCTGTCTGATTTGATACTTCCATTGGGAAGTATAGATCATTCTGAATTGATTGCTTTGGGAAGTCTCAACAGATATTTCATATTCAGTGGATTAACATAAACAGCAGGCTGTGGTTTTACATCTTGTTCTAAAGGCCAAATATCACTTAGACCCAATACTTCCTTATTTGCAAGCAGAATGGAAAGCAGGATAATCTACAGAGCTCTGTGAAATTGGGTATACTTATGAAAATTCTGATTTTGTAGATCTGGATATACACATCAGTTTTAAAAGAAAACTAAAACTTCTTATGTAATTGTAATCTACATCCTCACTGGGAATCCTAGAAGTAAGGTAAGAATATAAACTTGGGAAAAAAATAATTGTATAATGTCTAGTTGATTTCATCCATCGATCTTGTGTTCTCTACCAAGAGACTGAGAAGTTAAAATCTGTCGATATTTCATTAGATAGAACTAAATGGCAATCCTAGGTCATGTCCAGTTAAGTGAAAAAACAAACTGGTAATATTATATGGAATCTCTTGGAACAAAATTATTAGGCAGCCCACAGGGAGCTGTTCTTATTTATATTTTTTTATGTAATAAATACTTACATATCATATACCAAGCTTTGTATTACATTTAATAGATTTATAAGCAAGAAAATCAGAGCTCCTAATTTCATGGGGTTTACTTTTTACATAGATACAGAAATAATAATCCAGTAAACAAATAAATCACAAAATAACAGCTGAAAAATGCTTATAATAGGTTATTATGATGGCCAAAAATTGTGTGTAGAGTCTGTGTGTGCGTGTGTGTGTGTGTGTGTGTGTGTGTGTTGATAGTGGTGGTAGAATGTTAGTACTGGGATTGATTTGTACAATAGTTTAAGAGGTGATATTTTACTGGGACAAAATCTTATAGGCTATAGAAAGTTTGTGGAACTTATTGTAAGAGTAATCAGAAGAACTCGATTTTTTTTAAAGATTTTATTTTTTTCCTTTTTCCAGTGCATATTTGTATATTCTTAGCTGTGGGTCCTTCTAGTTGTGGCATGTGGGATGCCGCCTCAGGATGGCTTGATGAGTGGTGCCATGTCCGCACCCAGCATTCGAACCCACGAAACTCTGGGCCACCTGCAGTGGCACATGCAAACTTAACCACTCAGCCATGGGGCCGGCCCCAAGAACTCGATGATTTTTTTTTTTTTAAAGATTTTATTTTTTCCTTTTTCTCCCCAAAGCCACCCGGTACATAGCTGTACATTCTTTGTTGTGGGTCCTTCTAGTTGTGGCATGTGGGACGCTGCCTCAGCGTGGCTTGATGAGCAGTGTCATGTCCGCGCCCAGGATTCAAACCAATGAAACACTGGGCCACCTGCAGCGGAGCGCGCAAACTTGGCCACGGGGCCAGCCCCGAGAACTCGATGATTTTTAAGTGGAGATATAGTCTGAATTGATTTGTATTTGAATATACAGTTTACCTGCTATTTGGAGAATGGATTTTTGGGATCCGAGCATAAAAACATAGAGTGAGCAAAAAGCATCTTCACTAGTAAACTGGAAAACACAAATACAGAGGGTTACACATACATCCTGGCAATGCAGTGCAGAAATATAACAGGAACAACAGGTACTTAACACAATAGAAACAGCAGGCCTCCTCAAACAAGTACAGATAGTCTCCAGCTTACCATGGTTCGACTTACAATTTTTTGTCTTTATGATGGTGCGAAAGTAACACACATTCAGTAGAAACCATAGTTTAAATTTTGAATTTGATCTTTTCCAGGACTAGTGATACAATACTCTCTCGTGATGTTGGGCAGTGGCCTTGAGCCACAGCTCCCAGTCAGCCATGCAATCACGAGGGTAAACAACTGATACACTTACAACCATTCTGTCCCTACACAACCATTCTGGTTTTCACTATCAGTAATGTATTCACTAAATTACATGCAATATTCAACACTTTATTAAAACATAGGCTTTGTGTTAGATGGTTTTGCCCAACTGTAGGCTAATGTAAGTGTCCTGAGCATGTTACGGTAGGCTAGGCTAAGTTCTGATGTTTGGTAGATTAAGTGTATTAAATGCAGTTTTGACATGATATTTTCAACTTAGGAGGGTTTATCGGGACATAACCCCATCATAATGGAAGATCTATACTAGTAAGTGGTAACAGAGCCAGAAACTATTAGAAATGTTATACTTTATAATTCATCTAACCTTCACTAAAACCTTATGGAATAGATACCATTTTTCTCATTTTACGCATGAGAACATTATGAAACAGGGAGTTTAACCATTGCAAGGTTATATGTCTAGCGAATAACATAGCATAGATACAAGCCCAGAAATTTTATTCCTGAATCTGAGCTGTTAGCGATTATAAAACATTTGTGATTTTACTATAATATTATGGGGGAATTTAATGAAGACTAGCTAATTCAAGATATTTTGATCCAAGTTTGCTTTTGATCCTATAGGATCTTGGATTTATCTGTGATTATTTACCCAGTTCCTGAGTATTTGCTGTAAATCAGCAATTCTAAAGTTTAAATAGAGAGGAAAAAGACCCAGATTAGCCAACTCAACATTGAGAAGAGCCAAGTCAGAGGACTGACACCATCTGACTTCAAACTTACTACAGAGCTACAGTAATCAAGACAGTGTAGTATTAGCAAAAGAATAGACAAATAGATTTAACAAAATATAATAATTAAGAGCCAAGAAATAGACCCCCATAAGTATAGTCAACTGATCTTTGACAAAGGAGCAAAGAAAACACAATGGAGCGATAATAGACTATTCAACAAATAGTGCTAGAACAACTGGGCATTCACATGCAAAAAAATGAATCTAGACACAGACCAGACAACTTTAACAAAAATTAACTCCAAATGGATCACAGACCTAAATGTGAAATGCATAACTATAAAACTCCTAGAAAATAATGTAGGAGAAAACCTAAATGTATTTGTTTATGGTGATGTCCTTTTACATACAATACGAAAGGCATGATCCATTACAAAAAACTGAAAAGCTGGATTTCATTAAAATTAAACTACCACTCTATGGAAGACAATGTCAAGAGGATGAAATTTGGACAAAATGTCCACAAAAAGATAGATCTGATGAAGGACTATTATACAAATATACAAAGAGCTCTTAAAACTCAATAAGAAAATGAACAAATTGATTAAAAAATAGATAAAAGACCTTAACAGAGATCTCACCAAAGAAGATGTACACATGGCAAATAAGCATATAAAAAGGTGCTCAACATCAGAGGTCATTAGGGCATTCCAAATTAAAATAATAATGAATTACCACTACGCATCTATTAAAATAGTCAAAATCTAAAACACTGATGACACTAAATGCTAGCAAGGGTGCGGGGCCATAGGAACTCTCATTCATTACTGGTGGGAACACAAATTGGAACAGCCAGTTTATAAGACAGTTTGGCAGTTTTTACAAAACTAAATATATCCTTACCTTATGATCCAGCAAGTATGCTCTTGGAATTTACCCAAATGAATTGAAATTTGTGTCCAAACAAAAACCTGAAATGAATGTTTATAACAGCACTATTCATAATTGCCAAAACTTGGAAGCAACCAAGATGTCCTTCAGTAGGTTAACGGATAAATAAATGTTAGTACATCCAGGCAATAGAATATTACTCAGCTTTAAAAAGAAAGGAGTTATAAAGCCATGAAGAGACATGGAGGAAACAAATGCATATTATTAAGTCAAAGAAGCCAATCTGAAAAGGCCATTTACTGCATGATTCCAAATATATGGCATTCAGGAAAAGGCAAAACTATGGAGAAAGTAAAAAGATCAGTGGTCATCAGGGTTAGCAGGAGGGAGGGATGGAATACAAAGAATTTTTAAGGTAGCAAAATTATTCAATATAATACTACAGTAGTGGATACATGTCATTATAACTTCATCCAAACCCATAGAATGTGCAACACCAAGAGTGAGCCCTAATGTAAACTATGGATATTGTGTGACAATAACGTGTAAATATAGGTTCATCAATTGTAGCAAAGGTACCACTACAGGACTAGATGTCAATAGGGGAATTTGTGCCATGCTTGGGGACAGCAGGGGATATGGGAACTCTCTTGCTCAATTTTGGTTCAACTTTGCTCTGACCTAAGACTAATTTAATAAAATTGCTAATTAATTTTTTAGAAAATACTTCTGAATCCAATTTAACCGTTATTGCTTTAATATATCACAGGGACACAGAGCTTTTCATTTAAGTGCTCAGATGGTAGATCTTTTGTGTCCTTAGAACATACAAAATATTTATAATAGGTACTGTTGTTTAATCCTCTTCTCCTATTTGATTAAACTCATATGTGCTTATTTTTTGCTTAACCAAATTACATAGTGTTTGAATTTAGTGTCTTTTAAAAATTAGCTGGAAAAAATTGACAGATAGATGTTTGTACCATCTTATCTTCACAGAGCATGACTCAATCAGTTAAATCACACTCAGCTCTATGACTTTTGACAGTGTTTTGAGACATTTGGCAGTTTTTATCATTCTTAATAGCATTGCATGATGAAGGATGAATATGTCATTTACATGTTTTTGACAAAATAAAGTACAAGCTTTCTTTTTATATCATTACTGTTTTTTATAATTTTCCTTTTTAAAACTATAATTTTTACTAAACAAACAAACAAAACATCTGTGGAAAGTTTTTTCTTTAGCAAGTAAAATTTTCTTTACATGGAGCAAATGTAATTTGAATAGATCTATTTCTCTGCTCCTCAGAAACCACTTTTTAAAATCACAATGTTATATGAAGGTGGAGATTTTTTTCAGCTTTGTGACACTTAGAATCCCAAATTCAAATTGACTTTCAACATCATGTGGTTGATATCAATGCAAATAACTGATGTGACAATTAAATGAACAAAAAATGTTACAGATGTACTAGTTTTCCTTTAATAGTTATAACAATTAATATAATTCAACCATTCAGAAATGCATTTTTTCTAAGACCGCTTAATTTCAGGATCTAAACCCTTAGCTCTACTGATGGCAAAGAGTTTAATTTATTCAAAACTAATTTCTTACTCAAATCCATTAATTTCTCAGCAAATTTGGCTTAATAATTTAAACATAAATTTAAATTTTTCACCAATAACCTCCCCCCCCTTAACAATGATGAGGTGGAAATAAATATTTCTATGTGTCTCTCTGTCTTGATTATGTTGCCAAACCCTTTTCAGAAATAGATAGTGCTGTCTCAGTTCAATTTTTGCAGGCCAAATAGCAGGTAATCTCCCTTGATTCAGGTCTCTCTAACTCTACTGATCCAATGAGATTTAGCCACTTGTTCCCTTAGATGAAGTTTAGAACACCATTTTGGTAAAAGCATCTTTTTTGCACTTGCTCTGTCTCCCAGTAGACATTCATGATCTTGATTTCCTCTAACTTTTTGCCATCAAAGTCCCCAGAATAACATTTGCTGCATCACCACCTTGCCTCATAGGCACTGAAGGAAGCTTACTTATGAGTAACTCTATTACAATGCACACTCTACTTATACTTCTAGAGACTGAAGTAGGTTGGAAAGAGAATGGTCCTACGTCACTTCTACCTCTCCTTTCACCAAAACATTTCTTTTACTCTGCATCTTGGAGCTCTCTTAATCCTCCCTAAGGGCACAAAGGGCACAATAAAAGTGTATGGCAGGATGTTGTTATACTAACCACAATTTTTGCCTAAAGTTTTAAGACAAGTTGAAAAAGCAAAAATACTGAGTTTACATTGTGTGGTGTTCTAGGATCAGACAGAAATAAAAAAAAAAAAAAAGGAAATCATAGAATGAAAATCTCCCCTGTAGTTATAATCCCCAGTGACATATTTCATTATCTCCTTATAACTAAAGGAAAGTTCCAAGGTGATGTTTTATACACGCATAACTGTGTTCCTATTTCAGGAAGACATAGGTTTGGGAATCAAGATGCAGATGTTCCCACACAAGATGACGGTCCCCACACAATCATCTTCAATATTTTTGCTTTCATTCCTAGAACTTTATGGTCTATGATTATATCTAGGGCTAGGATAATTTCATAAAAGAAAAATTATCTTTAAATTTTGAAAAATTTTTTTCATTGGGGTTCTTAATAACAATAGGAGAATGTAGGGAAAAAGTGTCATGGTGACCAGTAAAGTGATTGGATATATAGAAGAAATAGGGTTAGTACTATACAACCAAAACCAAGGCATATATGGCAGAAAATCTAAAGGTCTAGGAGAAATTGAAAGTTTGATAATCTACTTACTAGAACTCTCATTTTATATTAAAGGAAATTCAGGCCTACAGAATGGTAGAGACTTGACCAAAGAAACATCTTTGAATTAATTGTAGGATCAAGATCAGAACTCTTGCCCTTGATTCAACACTTGACTCAAAAAATGTAATGTAAGAAAAATAAGTAAAGAGAGAGAGAGGTGGTATTTTTGCAAACCCACTACACGAAGGACCACCTATGGTAGGATTACTTTTTGTAATTTTCAAGAAAGTCAATAGGAAGTATTAGCAATTTTGCATTAAATAGCCATTTGCCTAATAATCTCCTTAAAGTTGATGTTAAGAGTACATTTGCAGTGACATTTTGGAGTTATTTGACAGAAAAATTTATCCTTGCTTTCCAATTGAAATTCAGACATAAATATGGACCAATAATGTACTTAGGGTAAGAAACATTTCAATTATGTGACTACAAGCCATGACCTATTTTATCTCAGTCTGATGTCATTATAAGAAGAGGAGCATCTAGTCATCAGAAGAATCTCAGCTGTCTAAGTTTTTTCTAGAGCAAAAAGATTTTTATCCAAATAGAACCATAAGATGGATTCATGTGGCAGCCAAATCCAGCTATGGCCAACAAAAAGTAAAGTTTAAGAATCACTAAAAGTAGAAAAAAGACAGAAAGTCATGTTCCTGTTGGAAAGGCTTTTTCATTTCCAAAAAAAAAAAAAAACCAATTATCAAGCATTTATTGAATATTAAACGATGGAAAAATAACACGTGTTGTGCTTTGGGGGATGGAAAAAGTACGAGTTCTTAAGATTTTTTTTTAGCATTTTTTATTTTTTTTGAGGAAGGTTAGCCCTGAGCCAACTGCTGCCAATCCTCCTCTTTTTTCTGAGGAAGACTGGCCCTGAGCTGACATCCATGCCCGTCTTCTCTGCTTTATATATGGGACGCCTACCACAGCGTGGCTTTTGCCAAGCAGTTCCACGTCCGCACCCGGGATCCGAAATAGCAAACCCCAGGCCCCCGAGAAGCAGAACGTGCGAACTTAATTGCTGTGCCACTGGACCAGCCCCGAGAAGACTTTAAAATAAATAAATAAAATGTTAATTAATAGAACAGAATCTTTCATCAATCCTTGTATCTTAAAGATATGTGTGGCACTCTAACCTCTGAATCACCATCAGGATTGTTCTTCCTTTCCTTGAAAAATGGCACACATTCAAGTCCAAATAGCTCTATGATCTGATCCTGCAGAATCTGAGAAGTCTGACAGACTCCCTTCATTCTGTCCCACTTTCTCTGGTCCCCTTTAGTTAAAACTAGCAGTGTCTTTCCTTGTATAATCCAACTTCCTTTTCTGGCCTCTGCTGAAATGGAAGCTAAATCTATGAGTCGCATCCATAATCTCTTCGTGAATTAGTTGTTCAGCCACACCGTTTGGGTCCTTTTCAGACCGAGTTTCCTTATTTTTTGCAATATGGATAAGCTGAGAACTTTCTAAATCTTTAAGTTCTGGTTCCTTTATGATGGACAACTCCTCCTTCAATTTATCTCTCTTTTCATATTTTACTATAAACAATCAAGAGGAACTAAGTTGCTCCTTCAAAACTTTGCTTAGAAATCTCTTCAGCTGATATCCAATTTCACTGCTCACACTTTTACCATCTACAAAACACAGTTCACCTGAGTTCTTCACCATTTTAGAATTAGGATCACCTTTCATTTAGTTTCCAATAATATATTCCTCATTTTCATCTGAGACCTTATAGCATTGCCCTAACACCATATATCTAACATACACTTCAAATCTCTTCCAGTATCTCCTCATTACCTCATTCCAAAGCTGCTTCTATGCTTAGTATTAGTTACAGCAGCACACCCCACTTCCAGTACCAAAATCTATTTGTCTGCTCATACTGCCATAACAAATATTATAGACTGTGTGGCTCAAACAAGATAAATTTATTTTTCTCAGTCTTGAAGGCTAGGAAGTCCAAGATCAAGATAATGGTCAATTTGGTTTCTGGTGAGATTTCTCTTCCTGGCTTGTACATGGACACCTTCTCACTGTGTTCTCACATGGTGGAGACAGACTGAGAGTGTTTGCGTGTTCTGGAGTCTCTTCTTATAAGACAATAATCCTACTATATCAGTACCTCACACTTTTGACCTCGTTTAACATTAATTACCTTATCTTATCTCCCAGTATAGTCACATTGGGAGTTATGAATTTTTGAGATGCACAATTCAGTCAATAGCAGTGTTTTAGACTGTAAGTTTTATAAAGAATTTAAAGAAGGTTAAAGAACTTGGGACTTGAGTCATGAAGGATTTGACTAAAGTTATGAAGAATTAGGAGGAGATTCTGTTTCCAGCATGTTCTCTGATTTGTTGCCCTGATCAACCCATCCTCTGAAAATCTAAAAACTGTGTTAAAATATTTTGGTAAGCACTCATTTAAATGTTTCTGGTTAATATATTGACACTAGAATTAAGTGAAAGCAAGAACCCAGAGTGGGAAGCACAGCAGAAACTTTCATTTACCTTGAAAGCATTTGAAAAAGTGGGTGAATTCAAGTTTTTTCATGGCCTCAAAGAAAACTTGTACAGGGCCTACCCTGTAGAAAATTCCTGCTTCCCACTCCCTTTTGCAAAAATTTGGTATTCTATAGCCCAGGGCATTAATATGAGTATAAACTTTAAATAATCTTGCCCACTGCTGACAAGATTTCAAAGAAAATATTCTGCCTGAAAAATACACTATATGAGCAAGAAAGTCTCTCCAGAGATTTGGTAAACACAAGCAAGCCCCCAGCCAAGTTTTAAGCCCTAATACAAATCACCTTGTTTGTCATTAGAATTTCAAGTTATGAATATATTGTAAAGTAGTAGCAGAAATTACATTGTCCACAATCATCTACCAGAAGCAATCACACATCTTCTTTAAGAAACCAAATTGCAACTTAGGTCTCCACTAAACCAACATGTAACTTTCCAAAATGTAGGTGCTCAAAATTATAAGTAAACAAGGAAGCAAGATTAAACTAATAAACAGGCTGATCATTACTGCTACAATCACTTCAGATATTGGAAGTCAAGAATATAAAATAGTTAATGTGCTTGATGAAACAAAAGGTTGAACTGAATATACAAGTAACAATCAAATGACCTTAAAAATAATTAATTAGATTTGAAAAGAAATAATAATGCTCCAAGAAAAAATAAATTAGAAACCAAGAGCTAGACTTAGTAGCAGATGGCACTTAAATGAGAACTTGTGATTTGGAAAAAAAACCTACCTAAATTCATATTACTTTGATTAGAAGCAAGCCATAGGTCTTGCCCATGCTTAAGAGGAGGATATTATACAAGGACATGGGGATAATTGAGGCCCATCTTAGAGTTTATCTGCTACAAATTATCATCTGTTCTCATACATATATCCAACATACAATAGGTGTAGGATCAGAGCTATAAAAATTACCATTTAAAAGGATAAATTGGAAGGTCTAAAGTCGTCACTGGTCTAGAGCAATTCTGAAATCCAGTCTAACAAATGTTGAGGATTCTTTGATTAGGTTTTAAACCCTAGGAATAATTCTGATTGACTTTTAGCTCTGCCCTCTGGATTCTGGTTTCTGTCCTCTGAGTCATCCTTTCTATTTAATGAAATGTGTCACTCATTTGCAGCTGAGTGGCTTTATTAGCCTGTTTTCTGACAATAGAATTTGGGGGCCCCAAAAAACTCTCTTCAATTTGTATTCTTTCTGTCTCTTTCAACCAAACTGTCAGAGTTTTCACTGAAATAATTTTCTGAATTAATTTTTGGATCTCCTGTGAATTTGAAGAAGCTGAGAATCAAGTCATGCTTCCTTTTTTATTTAACAGGTAATTCCTCAAATTATCTCTCTTTTATTATATTTTACTATAAGCAACATGGAGAAACGAAGCAGAAGCTGCAACACTTTACCTGAAAATCTCCTTAGCTACTTAACCAAGTTTGTCATTTATATGTTCTTCTTTCTCCCTAACTATAAGCAGTAATTTTTCTGTTTTCTGTCACTACACGTTGTAAGCATTAGTTTCTAGTAATATGTCCTTCGCTTCCTTTTGTATCCTCACTGACAATATCCTCAAAGTACATATTTTTAATAATAATAGATTGTTCAAAACAAATTAGACTTTATATACTGTATTATCGAAATTCTTTCAGCCTGAGTACATTGCCCAGTGCCAAAGCCATTTCCATACAGTTAGATATTTGTTATCACAGAATCTTACTTCCAAGTGTTAAAAATATGTATTTCATACATTGTTGCATGAGAATAGTGCCATAAACTTAGCAACAAAAATAAATACACATTTATTATCTCACAGTTTCTGTGGGCCAACAGGTTGAATATGGCTTAGCTTGGTTGTCTGCAAGGCTGCAATGCATGAAGATGTCAGCCAGGGCTGTGTACTCATTTGAAAGCCTAACTAGGGAAGGATTCACTTCCAAGATCACGTGAATTGTTGGCAGCATTTAGTTCCATGTAAGCTTCCAGACTGAGAGCCTCAGTAGCTAACTGACTGTTAGCCAAAGAATGCCTTTGCCATAAAGCAGCTTACAGCATGGCAGCTTGTTTCTTCCAAGCAAGTGAGGGAGAGAGTCAGCTCACAAGACTCTTATTACAATCTTATATAACACAAACGTGGATGTGGTAACTTTTATCAAATTCTATTATTTAGAAGCAAATCACAGGTATTGCCCACACTGAAGAGTTATAAGTTATGCAAGAAGTACACAAGAAGTACCAGGAAGTGGGGATAATTGTGATCCATTTTAAAATCTGTTCACCACGGGATTCTCAGAGATAATAATGCAAGTTAGAAGACAATGAACATGTATCTTTGATATGATGAGATATTGCCTCTGTACAATTTGTGAAAAGGGCAAAAAGATTATTTTCAAACAAACAAAACACCTAACATAGGAGCACCAAAGTATATAAAACAACTATTAACAGACCTAACGTGTAAATTTACAGCAACACTATAATAGTAGAGGACTTTAGTATCCCACTTACATCAATGGATAGATCATCCAGACAGAAAGTCAACAAGAAAACATTGGCCTTAAATAAAACATTAGACCAAATGAACTTAATATAGAACGTTCTATGCAAAGGTAGCAGAATACACATTCTTCTCAAATACGCTTGGAACATTCTCAAAGATAGATCACATATTGGGAAATAAAGCAAGTCTCAATAAATTTAAGAAGATTGAAATCGTATCAAGCATATTTTCCAACCACATCTGTATAAAACTAAAAATCAACTACAAGAAGAAAGCTGGAAAAGTCACAAATATGTGGTGACTAAACAACATGTTACTTAACAACTATTGGATCAATCAAAGAATTAAAGGAGAAATAAAAAATACCTGGAGACAAATGAAATTAAAACACAACATATCAAAATCTATGGGATGCACCAAAGCAGTACTAAAAGGGAAGTATATATACAGGCCTACCTCAAGATACAAGAAAAATCTCAAATAAGCAATCTAACACTACACCTAAAGGCCTGGAAAAAGCAGAGCAAATGAAGCCCAAAGTCAATAGAAGGAAGGAAATAATAAAAGAGATGAAATAGACATTAAAAAGACAATAGAAAAAATTCAATGAAACTAAGAGCTGGTTCTTTGAAAAGATAAAAAAAATAACAAACCTTTGGCTAGACTCACTAAGAAAAGAAGACATAAGGCCCAAATAAATAAAATAAGAAATAAAAGAGAAGAAATTACAATGGATAACATAGAAATACAAAGGAATATGGGAGAATACTATGAAAAGCTATATACCGACAAATTGGAAAACCTAGAAGAAATGGATAAATTCTTAGAATCATACAACCTCAAAAAACTGAATCAAGAAGAAATGGAGAATTTGAATATAACAATAACTAGTAAAGAGATTGAAACAGTAACAAAAACCTCCCACAAAACAAAAGTCCATGACCAGATGGATTCTCTGATAAATTCTGCTGAACATTCAAAGAAGATTTAATACCCATCCTCAAACTCTTCCAAACAATTGAAGAGGATGGGGTATTTCCTAACACATTTTATGAGACCAACATTATCCTGTTACCGAAATCATACAAGAACACAAAAAAGGAAAATTGCAGTACAATATTTCTGATGAACATAGATGCAAAACTCTGAACAAAATATTAGCAAATCGAATACAAGAATACGCTAACAGGATGATACACCACAATCAAGTGGAATTTATTCCAGGGATGCAAGAATGGTTCAACATCTGCAAATCAATTAATGTAATACACCCCAGTAACAAAATGAAAGATAAAAATCACACGATTACCTCAATAGACACAGGGAAATTATTCAACAAGTTTCAGCATCAATTTATGATAAAAACTGCAACTAATACAGATAAGAAAAGTACCTCCACATAATAAAATTCATATGTGACAAAACTGCAACTACCATCATACTCATGGTGTAAAACAGGAACAAGACAAAGATGGCTACTCTGGACATCCTTATTCAGCATAGTATTGGAAGTCCTAGCCAGAGCAACCAGGCAAGAAAAAGAAACAAAAGGGATCCAAATTGGAAAGGAAGAAGTAAAACTGTCATTATTTGCAGATGACATGATTTTATATGGAGAGAATTCCAAAGAATACACTGAAAAATGTTTAGAGATAATTAATGAATTTAGTAAAGCTACAGTGTACAAAATCAATATACAAAAAACAATTGTGTTTCTATACACTAACCATGAACTAGCAGAAAGAGAAGTCAAGACTACAGTCCGAATTACAATTGCAGGAAAAAGAATAAAATACCTAGGAATAAATTTAAACAAGGAGGTGAAAAAACTGTATGCTGAAAACTATAAGACATTGTTGAAAGAAATCAAAAAAGATACAAAGAAATGGAAAGATATTCTGGGCTCATGGAAAGAAGAATTAACATAGTTTAAGATGTCCATATTACCTAAAGCAATCTACAGATTCAATGCAATCCCGATCAAAATCTCAACAAGATTTTTCACGGACATAGAATTAAGAATCCTAAAATTTATATGGAACAACAAAAGACCTCAAATAGCCAAAGTAATCTTGATAAAAAAAGAACAAATCTGGAGGTACACTCTCTGATTTCAAAATATACTACAAAACTGTAGTAATCAACATAGTATGGTACTGGAAGTTAAACAGACACACAGATCAATGAACAGAATTGAGAGCCCAGAAATAAACCTACACAACTATGGACAGCTAATTTTCAACATCAGAGCTCAGAACAAATGGAGAAAGAAAAATTCTTCAATAAATGATGTTGGAAAAACTGGGCAGCCACATCATGCAAAAGAATGAAAGTAGATCATTATCTTATACTACACGTAAAAATTAACTCAAAATGGATTAAAGGCCTGAATGTAGGACCTGAAAGCATAAAAATCCCAGAAGAAGACAGGCCATATGCTCTTTGACATCAGCCTTAGCAGTATCTTTTTGAATATGTCTCCTGTGGCAAGGGAAACAAAATAAAAAATTAACAAATGGGATTACATCAAACTAAAAAGCTTCTGCACAGCAAAGGAAACCATCAAAAAAATGAAAAGACAATCCACCAACTGGGAGAAAATACTTGCAAATGATATATCTGGTAAACAATTAATATCCAAAATAAATAAAGAATTTGTATAACTCAACAGCAAAAAACAAATAACCTGATTGATAAATGGGCAGAGGATCTTAACAGAGATTTTTCCAAACAAGATAGACAGATGACCAGGCACATGAAAAGATATTTCACATCACTAATTATTAGGGAATTGCAAATCAAGACCACAATGAGATATTACCTCATGCCTGTCAGAATAGATATTGTTAGAAGAGAAGAAATAACAAGTGTTGGAGAGAACATAGATAAAAGGGAATCCTAATGCACTGCTTGTGGGAATGTAAATTGGTGCAGCCACTTTGAAAAATAGTGTGGAGATTTTACAAAAAATTAAAAATAGAACTATCATATGATCCCAGGATCCACCTCTGGGTATTTATGCAAAGAACGTGAAAACAGTAACTCAAAAATATATATAAACCCCTATGTTCATTACAGCATTATTCACAACAGCCAAGATTTGGAAATAACCCAAGTGCCCATTGATGGATGAATGGATAAAGTAGAATACTACTCAGCCATGAGAAAGAAGAAATCTTGCCATTCATGACAACATGGATAAACCTTGAGGGTTTTATGCTAAAGGAAATAAGTAAGACAGAGAAAGACAAATACCACATGATTTCACTCATATGTGGAAGATAAACAAACCAACACCTGGATACAGAGAACAGATTGGTGGTTAGCAGAGGTAGAGGGGATGCGGGGAGAGTGAAAGGGGTCAAGGTCACATGTGTATAGTGACAGACAGCAATTGGACTTCTGCTGGTGAACACAAGGTAGTCAATACAGAAGTTGAAATATCATGATGTGCACGTGAAATTTATATAATGTTATAGACCAGTGTTACTCCAATAAAACATAGAAAGAATCTCAGCCAACTAGGAGTAGAAAGGATTTTCCTTGTTCTGATAATGTATCAGTAAAAGTCTACATTAAACCTAATACTTAATAAAACATACATCAAAAATAGATCCATATAATTAAATTATTGATTTATAACAATGAAGCAGGTCATAGTGAAAAATATAAGTTTAACTATTGAAATTAAGTATATCTGGTTATACAAATTAGGAGAATAAATTTTAATACATATAGACAATCGAAGATAAAGAACTCCTAAGCCAATTAAGAAAAAAAAACAAACCTCCTAATAGGAAAATGGATGAATATTTTGAACAGGGATATCCTAAAAAAAGGAATGCTTTATGATCTATAAGCCCGAAAACATTAGTTATTAAAAAATTGCAAAGTAAACCTCATTAGATAGCCATCAACTAGGCAAACGTTTTAGAAGGCTAATAATTTTAGATGTTGGTAACAATGTGGAGAAAAAATAAATATTATCTGCTGCAGAACATGCTGAATTTTCATAAATCATCTTTGGAAACCATTCTAGCATTGTCTAGTAATTTTGAAAACTAAATATTTTATAACTCAGTAATTCCATCGCTACACTTATTCCAGAGAATAACTTCTACATATACGTCAGGCAAAATATACAAAAATTTCCATAGCAACAAGATTTTTTAAAAATACAAGAAAAGTAGTAACCAAAACATCCATCAGCAGTGGTATAGAAAAATAATTTTAAATATAGTCACATATAGGATATAGGAGAATGAATTGTTGCTTCATGAGATAATATCGATGAAACTCAAGAGCATAATATTAACTAAAAAGAAAGTCTCGAGAGTGAATATATATCACAATCAAATTTATCTAACTTTCAAAAACATACAAAATTAAATGTTCCATTGTTTAGGTTACAACTATATGTAGTAAAATCATAAAGAGGAAGAATATTGTGATAAACACAGGAGGATGATTCCCTGTGAGGAGGAAGAGAATGGAACCGGATCTAGTACAGTATACAGGCTCTGCATAGATGATTCAAATGGATTTTTTCTCAAGCTGGATCATGAGTACACACTACTATATTTAGCGTCTTTTACCCTAGTATTTGATTTAATATTAACATATAAGTGCATGTCAATACAATATTAAATATTAGATATATACTCAGTAACTATTTAATATTTAATAAAATATAGTTATTAAAAACAATGAGTAGAGGTTTTTAGTTAGAAAATTTGACAATGATAATCTATGTAAAAAAACTGGCAGGACTAAATTTCATGGCAAGATTAAGTGTTTCATTTTAGTTAGATTGATTAAAATGGAGAATCTCTGTAAAGAAATGAAGGATGATGTAGCATTGACATAGTGCGTCAGACTCTATTGTGGTCTGACATCAAGGCTGGGAATGGTGACCTTGATTGTATTGCTGGTTGGATACATGGTACATTTTTCATCTACAAGGCTAATATGATACTAATGTAACACTGCTATTCAAAATATCAATAGTTATGCTTAATCTTTTTAATTTGCATAAAAAAAATGTTTAATAAGAAAAATTGTCTCCTGGGGAAAAGAGGCCTTTGTGAAATAAATTGGAGATCAATTTCAGAAATTTTTGGGTTAAATTCTCGGCAATTCTTTTAAGTCTTGCTGACTTGAACTCCCCCCATAGTCTTATATGATAACTTTCAGAATTGAATAATCTTCCTTTCAGCAAGATTGGATGAAAAAAATATACTGATGATGTCCAGTTATAATTCAGAGTTCTCATGAGTTACAGTTTCTGCTGTTCTCTCTCAACAAATAGAAAATAGAGTGCAACTCCCTTAGGTCAGTAAGTAACGCTCTCTCAAATGGTGTTCTTAAAGGGACTCAAATAATACACAGTACTGCACTTAGCAAGTGGTTGTCATTATTATAAAATTTTATTTGTTATATTTTTTGAACCTATCTCAGGGTTGGGGAACACTAGTTATTTAATAATCATTATAGACTGTGTAATGAATGAGGAAACTGCAGTCATATTAAATTATACATCTCCAGCCTCAGGAATTTATGATCTAAGAAATATATTATTTCAAAGACAATATCAAGGATCTGTACAGTATTGAGGAAATATATTATTTAAATGACAAATACAAATGCCTGCCCACTTATTGTTCTCTATCTCAAGTTCCTCACGCAGACTGTGAGGATGATACTCCCCAATTCAAAGGAGAAATAACAAATTGTTGATTCTAATATCCTTGAAGAATGAAAATGCCAGTAAAATGCTTCAGATACAAACAATACTTGAGAAAGGAAATCTTATGCTGCTTAAATAGTGACTATAATTAAAGAACCCTTCAGAAACACTGACGAACAAAAGGATCTCTCTTTAGGTCATTAGTATTCTGGTCCTGACCAAGGACAAATAAAGACCAGAACACATTACCAACTGCTTTGTTAAAAGCAGCGTCCCTCCCTTTCCTCTTGCCAGCCACAGGGCAGCAAGTTTCCCGAATGATAAACAAGTTTTTTTACATGTGATCTGAATATATTTTAAGAGAAATTAAAAACATAAAAGGGTACTATTTGGAAAAAATTTCTGGTGCTCATCATGTTGCGGGAAAGTGTTATTTGTGATACCATCCTGTTAGACATTGCAGGCATTAGAAATTCGTTTTTCTAGCTTTTGTTCTCATTTAATCAGACAAAAAATCACATTTAATATTTAAACAAACTGTTTAAACATTTACACCGTCTCTTTTTTCAAATATATAACTGATACAAAGGATGTGTGGAAATTAGTTTTCAGTTCTTCCATTCAGTGTTCACATGGACCGTGCAATGAGAAGTAAAAATAATTTGTGAGCATATGGCCACCACTAATTAGTGCAGGTAAAATCAATTGTAAATATCTCTTCATTGGGTATATTTGGAAACTACTTCTCTCTCTAAACAAATAAAAGTCACTGCCATGACCACACACACACACAAACACACACACGCACACACACACACAAGAATAATAATAGCAGCAACAGAACCGGTGACAGTAACTTTCCTACAGAGAGTGCGTTGCCAAATCTTCTGCCTGTCTTCTGGTCTAGAAACTGACAGTACATTCATATATTTTTTTTCATTATATTAATCAGAAGTATCATCTCCTGGTTTTAGAAGCTAGCTATGATTCACTCACATGAGATTCAGGCCACACCACAGCTCAGCAGCAGACTGGAATCTGAGTAGCCATAAATTCCACTTTCTCCTGAGATCTTGGATACAGATAACATCTTTTTTAGGTTTTAATTTCCTCCTCTCCAAAAATGGGAAATTTTGAGTTTGTGGGACTCCCCAAATAACACTATTTAAAATTTTCACAGCGTTTCATTCTACTCATAGTAATGCAGCTCCATGAGGAAGCATGGAGAATTAAAAAAAAAAGAACAAAACTCTTCTCACTAATCGACAGTTGAAAGAACTTTGTCAGGTCAGCAATAAAAAGAAATGGTTAAAATGAGGCCTTCATGATCTAGATATATTAAGAGTCTCTGATATGCTTACTAACAACTGTTTTCAATAATTCAGCACTGCATATATATTTTTTAGGACAAGCACATATTTGAGGAATGGACATTTTTTATCATATCCTAAGCAAAATGCTATTTACTTAGTACTCACTTTTGTAATTAGTCAATGTCATAAAATTATATACAAAATTCTTATACTTAGAAAAAGGGAAAATTTGGGGGGGAGATATCTTAAATCATTTTTAGACTAGAAACGCATAGACCACATTTGATTTAGGTGAGTTAAAAGCAATTAAAATATTATGGCAAATTTAAGATTTAGCATTTCCGCATCTAAAACATATAAGGTTGAAGTACAAATCACATGGATTGCAGGAGTTCCAGAGCTTTATTTTGAGAGAGACTCAAAAGCATTGGCGAGGCACGTGAACATGTTGACAAAACATATTTTGTCTCTAATCAGAGTTCATCAATTGAATATAGGATACGATGCTACTTCTCAAATAAGGAAGGAGTGAGGTAGGACTATATCTCCACAGGATGAACATACCGAGAACTGATTGCTTAATGTTGAGTAAAACATTGTTTCTAATTGAATAAATATAGGAAACAAAAGATATCAAAGTGGGAGTACGGAAAGAAAAGAGGTCAAAATACTAATACTACAGTCAAAACAAAATAATGAAGCAAATAAAGAAACAAAGAACAAATGGTGAGTAATTAGCTACTTCTTCAAAGAACTATGAGTGAGGGGTTATTCTGTCTACCATCCGGAGGAGGTTTTCTTTATGTATCCACAAAACCCTCATAATAAAGCTGTAAATTTTCAATATTGCTATTATTAAATTCTAAAGGGATTTATAAAACACTGATTAACATTACAAAACTGAGAAAAAGTAGAAGCTTGAATTGAAGCATAAACAAAACATAGACATAGACTGACAGATGAAATGTATAAAAAGTGGACATGCTTAAACAAAACCATATTGACTTTAAACATTGTTCATATCATATCTATGTTAAATAATACATGGTTTCCTACTGAGTCAAAGAGAAGTCAAAATGTTTCTACATTTCTGCAAACTACTTTCCAGGAAATTCTCCTTTTTATAGTCCAAAAGGATTCATATGATCTAAGGAAGGTACAATGTAAATTAACTAGGTACTAACAGCATTTGATTCCAAATAGACATGTTCTTAGTACTGCATCAGACATGAAAATGTAGCAATAACACAAACTTAGAACTAGTACCAAAATCCATAAAAATTAGATTTCACTACAAAGGTAAGTCAAGTGTATATTCAGAGAAGTCAAATTTTCATTAAGCAACTGCAATAATGTCATGTACTATGATTTTCTTAAAAATAATCACATTTGGGGGCTGTCCAGGTGGCACAGAGGTTAAGTTCGCATGTTCCACTATGGCGGCCTGGAGTTCACCAGTTCAGATCCCGGGTGTGGACATGGCACTGCTTGTCAAGCCATGCTGTGATTGGCATCCCACATATAAAGTAGAGGAAGATGGGTACGGATATTAGCTCAGGGCCAGTCTTTCTCAGCAAAAAAAGATGCAGATTGGCAGCAGATGTTAGCTCAGGGCTAATCTTCCTCAAAAAAAAAAAGACATTAGTCCTATTGCCCATAGAAATATTTGTACAATTAAAAACATAGCAGTTTTATTCCAATAACAAAAACTATAAACCATACAGAACTTCAAAAGAAAAATGGATAAACAAAACGAAGGTAATCATATACCAAGGAAAATTACTCCGAAATTTTAAAAAAGCCCTCAATTACAAAAATTGTTATGTTAAGGGAAAGAAGCTGGACCAAAGAGAATACATATGGTGTAATTCCATTTTCATGAAGATCAAATAGAGGAAAAGTTAATCTATGAAGAGAGACAGATCTCAAAAATAGGTTCCACTGGGGAACTTGTGCAATAAATACTACATTATTTTTTTTATTGTGATAAGAAAACTTAATATATCTACCCTCTTGATGAATTTTTAACAGCATAGAAAGGTGTTTTAATTATAGATGTGATGTTGTACAGCAGATCTCTAGAACTTGTTCATGTTGCATAACTGAAATAATATATTTGTAGAATGGCAACTCCCCATTTCTCCCTCCCACCAGCCCCTAGCAGGCATCATACCACTCTCTGCTTCTGTGAGTTTAACAATTGCACATACTTCATATGAGTGCAATCACACAGCATTTGATCTTTTTTTTTAGCAAGATTAGCCCTGAGGTACCTGCTGCCAATCCTCCTCTTTTTGCACTTAACCGCTGTGCCACCAGGCCGGCCCCCAGCATTTGATCTTTTGTGGTTGACCTATTTCACTTAACATACAGTCCTCAGTCCTCCAGGTTCATACATGTTGTCACATTGTAGGGTATCCTTCTTTTTTCTAAGGAACGATATTCCATTCTATGTATATACCACATTTTCTTTATCCATTCATCTGTTGGTAGGCATTTACATTGTTTCCACATTTTGGTTGCTGTGTATAATGCTGCAATGAACATGGGAGTGCAGGTATCTGTTCAAGATCCTGGATTCAATTATTTCGGATAAACACCCAGAGGTGGGATTGCTGGACCATGTGATAAGTTTATTTTTAATTTTTTGAGGTTCCTCATAACTGTTTTCCACAGCAGATGTGACATTTTACACCTCCACCAACAGTGTACAAGAGTTTCAATTTCTCCATATCCTTGCCCACATTGGTCTCTTTTGGGTTTCTTTTTTGTTGTTGTTGTGGAGGAAGATTAGCCCTGAGATAACATCTGCCATCAATCCTCCTCTTTTTTTAGCTGAGGAAGACTGGCCCTGAGCTAACATCCGTGCCCATCTTCCTCTGCTTTATATGTTGGACGCCTGCCACAGCATGGCTTGATGAGCGGGTGCATAGGTCTGCACCTGGGATCCAACCCAGCGGACCCTAGGCCACGGAAACCGAACGTGCGAGCTTAACCTCCACGCCACCTCATCGGCCAATGCTTGCTTTTTTTGATAATAGCCCTCTTAACAAGTGTGAGGTGATGTCTTACTTAGATTTTGAGTTGCATTTCCCTCATGATTAATGTTCCTAACTAACTTTTCATATACCTGATGGACATTTATATGTCTTAGAAGTGTCTCTTCAATTCCTTTGTCCATTTTTGAATAGGGTTACTTGGTTTTTTGCTATTGAATTGTAGGAGTTTCTTATATATTTCAGATATTAACTCCTCATCAGATAGATGGTATACATATATTTTTTCTGCATTCTGTAGGTTGCCTTTTCACTTTGTTGATTGTTTTCTTTGCTGTGCAGAAGCATTTTAGTCTGATGTAGTTGCACTTATCTATTTGTTCTTTTGTTGCTTGTGTTCTTTGTGTCATATCCAAGATATCATTGCCAATGCTAGCACCACGTAAATAGCTGGTATAAATGCAACCAGTGGTTAACATAGGTTAGCATAGGGGGAGCCATCTTATAGAGAGGAACCATGTTAGGACTATAAATGACCCTGATCCACAAGACACTCCCTTTTCCTTGTTAGCAATGCTTTAGTTGGCACATAGCTTGGAGAAGTAGGCATTTGCTTGTGAGAAATATGCATGCTCTGCTATTTTTCTAGCCTTGGCGTATACATAGACTTCCCTATTCTGATAAGGCAATAACTGTTCTTTCAGCTTTTCCAGGGGTGTAAGTGTCCTTCGGGAAAAAGCCTTCTGCTGGTATCTGTCACCTGTGACAAGAGAAAGGGATGCTCTATAGTCTCAAAGACTACAACACCAGATGGCCAACATTGTGAGATCCCCCCGCCTTTTTAAACACATTTGCCCTATATTACTGCTTCGAAATTTTGTAGTCTTAAGATGGTTCCTTAAGACACTAGTCTGCCATCTTCCCCCTTCCTGGCAAGCTATAATAAAAAGGCCCTTTCTCGCCTACCATCTTGCTTCTTGTCTGTTGGCTTATCTTGTGGCAAGTAGAAGACCCCCTTTGGCGATTACACCAAGACGAACGTCATGACACTTTTCCCTTTTCTTTTAGGAGTTTTATAGTTTCAGGTCTTACATTTAAGACTTTAATCCTCTTTGAGATGATTTTTTTGTACTGTGTAAAATAAAGGTTCAATTTCATTCTTTCATATCTGGGTATCCAGTTTCCCCAACATCATTTGTTGAAGAGACGGTTTTCCCCAGTTTATTGTGGGTAACTTTTTGAAAGACCAATTGATCATGTATATGTGGGTTTTTTCTGGGCTCTTTATTCTATTCCATTGGCATATATGTCTGTATTTAGTGCCATACTGTTTGAATTGTAGCTTTGTAATATTTTGAAACCAAGATGTGTGATGCTTTCAGCTTTGCTTTCCATTCTCAGGATTGCTTTGGCTATTCAGGGTCTTGTGTGGTTCCACATTAAGTTTAGAACTGTTCTTTCTTTTTGTGTGAAAGGTACCATTGCAATTCTGATAGCTATTGCATTAGAACTATTAATTACTTTAGGCAGTATGGACATTTTAACAATATTAAATCTTCCAACCCGTAAACCCAGAATGTCGTTTTATGTATTTGTATGTTATTTAATTTCTTTCATCAATGTTTTGTAGTTTCAATGTAAAAGTCTTTCACCTCCTTGGTTAAGTTTATTGCTAGGTATTCATTCTTTTTAATGCTGTTGTAAATGGGATTTTTTTTCTTACTTTCCTTTTCAGATAGTTATTAGTCTATAGAATCACAACTTCTCTTTGTATATTGATTTTGTATCCTGCAACTCTACTAAATTCATTTGTTGGTTCAAAGAGTTTTTTGCAGAGTCTTTAGGTTTTGCTATATATAAAATCACGACTTCTGCTAACAGAGATAATTTTCCTTCTTCCTTTCCGATTTGAACGCCTTTTCTTTTTACTTCCTGACTAATTGTTCTGGCTAGGACTTCTCGTACTAGGACAGAATAGAAGTGGACAGAAATGGTGAGAGTGAGCATACTTGCTTGTCCTGTTCTTAAAAGAAAAAGCTTTTTAGCTTTTCACTATTGAGTGTAATGTTAATTGTGGACTTTTCATATATGATCTCTATTATGTTGAGATAAATTTCTTCTATACCTGGTTCATTGAGAGATTTTATCATGAAAAGGTGTGAAATTTTGTCAAGTGTTTTTCTGCATCATTGAGATGATCATATGATTTTTATTCTTCCTTCTGTTAATTGATTTTCATATGTTGAACCATCCTTATGTTGCAGGGATAAATACCTCTGCTCATGTTGTATGATCCTTTTATTGTGCTGTTAGCTTTTGTTTGCTAGTATTTTGAGGATCTTTGCATCTGTGCTCATCAGGCATATTGGACTGTAGTGTTCTTTTCTTGTAGTGTCTTTGTCTGATGTTGGTATCAGGGTAGTGCTGGCCTCAAAAAATGAGTTTGAATGTGTTCTCTCTTCTTCAAACATTGAAGAGAATTCACTAATGAAGCCATCTTGTCCTGAACTTTTCTTTGTTGGTAGGTTTTGATTACTGATTCAATCTTCTTATTTGTTACTTGTCTGATAATATTTTCCATTTTTTCATGATTCACTCCTTGTATGTTATATGTTTCTAAGAATTTATTATTTCTTTTAAGTTATTCCATATTTTCACGTATAATTGTTCATAGTAGTCTCTTGTGACCCTATTTATTTCTGTGATATCCTCTTTCATTTCTGAGTTTATTTATTTGAGTTTCTCTCTTCTTTTCTTAGTCTAGCTAAAGTTTTATCAATTTTGCTTATCTTTCCAAAACCAATGCTTAGTTTTGTTTATTTTTTTTTCTATTCCACATTTTATTTCTTGTCTAATCCTTACGTCCTTCTTTTTGCTAACTTTTGATTTAGTTCTTCTTTTTTCTAACTCCTTGAAGCATAAAGTTAGGTTTTCTACTTTAGATCTTTATTTTTTTTAAAGGTTTCTGGTTTTATTTATTTATTTTTGCTTTTTGTTGAGAAAGATTGGCCCTGACCTGACATCTGTTTCCAATCTCCTCTTTTCTTTTTTCTCCCCAAAGTCCCAGTGAATAGTTGTAGATCTTAGTTCTGTGCTCTTCTAGGTCTTCTATGTGGGTTACCGCCACTGCACGGCTTGATGAGTGGTGTGTAGGTCCACACAGGATCCAAACTGGTGAACGCTTGGCTGCCAAAGCAGAGCATGTGATCTTAATTACTGTGCCACCAAGCTGGCCCCTTACTTTTTTTTAACATAGATTTTTTTGCTATGAGTTCCCTCTTAGAACTGCTTTTGCTGCATCCTATAAGCTTTGATATGTTGTGCTTTCATGTTTGTTTGTCTCATGATATTTTCTAATTTCTATTTTAATTTGTTCCTTGACTCATTTCTTTTTCAAGATTATATTGTTTACTTTTCACATTTGTGACTTCTCCAGTTTTCCTTCTGTTATTGATTTCTAGATTCATTCCACTGTCATTAGAAAATGTACTTGGTAAGATTTTCAGTCTTCTTAAATTTATTAGGACTTGTTTTGTGTCCTAATATGTGATCTATCCTGGAGAATGTTCTGTGTGCACTTAGAAGATGTGTATTCTGCTACTTCTAGATGGAATGCTATGTATATATCTGTTAGGTCCATGTGGTCTACAATGTTGTTCAAGTCTAATTTTTCCTTATTGATTTTCTCTCTGAATGTTCTAGCCATTATTGAAAGCATGGTATTAAACACTCCTATTATTCTGTTTATTTCTCTCAGTTCTGTCAATGTTTGCCTTATATGTTTAGCTGCTCTGATGTTTGGTGCATATATATTTGTAATTGTTATATCTTCCTGGTGAATTGAGGCTTTTATCATTATATAATGTCCTTCTTTGTGTTTTATGACAGTTTTTGACTTAAAGTCTATTTTGTCTGATATAAGTATAGCCACCTCTGCTTTCTTTTGGTTGTCATTTGCATGGAATATTTTTTCCCATCTCTTTACTTTCAGAATGAAAAGACAATGTGTGTCCATAAGTCTAAAGTTAGTCTCTTTTGAGCAATATTACTGGGATCTTATTTTTTATCCATGCAGCCTCTCTATCTTTTGATTGAGAAGTTTAATCCATTTAAATTTAAAGTGATTACTGATAAAGAATGATTTACTGTTGCCATTTTATTCATTGTTTACTGTCTGTGATTCTTTTATCCCTCTTTCTTCTCTTAGTGTCTTCTTTTGTGATTCATTCACTTTTTTTATAGTGATATGGTTTGATTCCTTTCTTTTTCTTTTTGTAGCTTCTATGGGTACTTTCCTTGTTGTTACCATAAGGTTTACATAAAACATCGTCTAGTTTTAACAGTCTATATTAAGCTAATTACAACTGGTGTTGCTATTGAATGGAAAGATGAAGGAGGAAATTTTATGATGTGATGGAAGTATTACATATTGTGATCTGCTCAGTGGTTACATGGGTAAATGGATCCATAAAAGTCATCAAGCTCTATATTTAATAGATAAAAATTGTACTGTATCTTGATTATAATTTAATAAAAAGCACTCAATGGAAATTATAATCAGTTTAAATATTCTCAGCAAATTTTTATAGACTTTTTACATCATATCAGTAACTATCCTTAATTCTCTCATTATTATTTTTTAATAATCATTTTCAATATTTTTTCTCCAATATTTGTCTAATACTTTTTCAAAGCTATCTTTTTAAAAAATTAAGTTCCTGATACCTGTTTATACTTTTTTTTAAACTAAAATATTTTTTATTTAAGAAAAATCTGTCTTTACAGGTGCTGAGGTATTTGGTAAACTATGAGCAAAATATGCTTTCATATATCTTTTCATATTCAAATGTTTAAATATTTTAACTATTTTCACAAGTACTCTCCTTTTGCTTCTAATCATTATAACTTTTTTGTAAATATATTTGAAAGACAAACATGAAATAAATTGTATTTACTTCTAATTAACCTGAGTATATTGTCACATTTAGATGCTACGGAATCATAGACTTCTTAAGTTGCATTGCATTCAGGATACAAATGTTCCCAACTCAAAATTAGAGCTCACCAAAATGCTCTTTGCAGATTTTGAGATATTCCAAATTATAAAATTTCAAAATTAAACCTTTACACAATTTGAGTGTTCATAACTTATTCAGTTAATAAGTTATTCAGTTATTTTATTTTCAGCATAACTTTTAATTCTTCTTTTTCTTGCTTTGTTATTGAGTTAATAAAAGCACAAAAATATAACTTTTTGACAATTTACTCATGGAATGTTTATATAAAGACATCTAATTTATTCTGAAGAAAATGCAACCAAAATTTAGAAAAATAATTTTAAAAACTATTTAATATAATTGCTGGATATTTAATTTAATTTATCTAAGCAGTTCTTCAAAGGCCAAGACATTGTCAAAAATATTGATTATTACTTCTAGCCATATTGGACTGGGAGCTCCTAGATGTATCATCCTGCCATAAACAATTAGATAAATGGACAAAATATTCACAAAAACTATTTTTAGCCATTGGACTACAGGGAGTACAGGAATATAATTGATAAGGAATGATAAATGAACTGAAATGCAAAGCACATAAGTTATGCTGAGTTAACACAACAAGGGTAGGAATTTGGGAGGTAAAACCAGCTGCAATTTTTAGGGCAGAGTATTGCCAAATAGAAAGGCTAAATAGAGAAAAAATTCTAGAAAACTGCACAGAGTTTCCTTTAGGTCTGTTGCTGAATGCAAAGCTACTAATGCATAGGATGAAACTTCACAACGTTGGGGAAGGAACTATTGGGCACCTGGAGGCAGAACCATTCTCACAGCTTAGACAGGACTTGGAAACATCTGAACTCCAATCAGTCTTAGTACAGATACCTCACTGAACACCCAAGGTATTCCATAGGGATGCCAGAATTATCATGCATTGTAGTAGATATAAATTAACACCCAAGTAAAGGGAATCTAGTTCTGACTCAATATAGTTTAAAAACATGTCTCATGAAAAACAAACTGATCTAAAATTTACTTGCATACCTGACAACTAAGAGCAACACTCTAAAAAGTAGTAACGAAAATGGATATTGAGCTATGCATCATTTTCAATGTTCAGTATTTAATTATAAGTATCTAAACATTCAAAGGAATATGAAAATATTTCCCATACACACAAGAAAAACTAGTTAATTATATACAGAGATAAAAAAGAGACAATTATTGAAATTGACAGACAGGGATTTTAAAAAGTTACCAATAATATGCTCAAGAATTTAAACCACACTATGATCCTGAAGGTGTAAGAGAGAAAGAAATTAACGTTGTCATCAGAAATTTTGCAGTAAGAAAGATAAAGGCCCAAATAATTTGCCTGGGCAATTAAATCAATCATGAAGGAATAAATAATATCAATCTCAAACGAACACTTCCAAAAAATGGAGAAAGACGTAAAAGTTGTCAACAAATTGTATTAGATGAGAATTACCCAGATATAAAAATGAAAAATATTCAGAAAACAAAAACACTTAAGAAAATATATGCAGGGGCTGGCTTGGTGGCGCAGCAGTTAAGTGAGCACGTTCTGATTCCACAGCCCAGGGTTCGCCGGTTCGGATCTCGGGTGCGGACACCGCACCACTTGGCAAAGCCATGCTGTGGCATGGGTCCCACGTATTAAAAAAAAAAAAAAAAGTAGAGAAAGATGGGCATGGATGGTAGCTCAGGGCCAGTCTTCCTCAGTAAAAAGAGGGGGATTGGCAGTAGTTAGCTCAGGGCTAATTTTCCTCAAAAAAAAAAAAATATATATATGCAATCTAGCAATATAAAAGTAATCATGATCCAGTGAGGTTTATCCCAGGAATTCAAGACTGGTTTAACATTTAAAAGCCATTTGTTAATTAATAGTAATTGCATATTAATTAATTTTTCATATTTAGAGATGAATAAAGAAGAAAAATGATCATATTAATAACATTTTCATTCGATTATTTTCCCAACTTGGATTTCTTCTTAATACACAATTTACTGAATAATCTGTCATCTATCTTCTTACTATTTTAAAATATTGTCTCTGTTAGATATTTTTACAGAGACACAAACATATTCCTCTCTTAACTAATTCCCTGCTCTGTTTGAAATGGTGGTGGTGGTGGTGGTAGGATGATGGTGTGACAGGAAATAAATATCAAAGCACTACATTTTGAGAAGATCACCCCATGTACTTTTGCAAGCAGGGATAACTTATTTCTGAGTTTTGTTTTTGTTTTCCTTAGTAAGAGTGCAAAGAGAAGAACTATTAAGACTACATGGCAGCATTTAATATTATTTATACTGGTATGATCAGAAGAAGAAATAGACCAGTAGAAGTGAATTCAAAATCTCTTTTGAGGATGCAAACTCAAGGAAATTATTTTTTAACTAAAACATATTTTTCCTTCATGCCAAATTTGTTATCTGCAAGATCACACACTGCCATCTCATCCCTGGACCTTCTCAGTGCTGCCAAGCCACCCACTAGCATTTACTTCATGTTTCAGATTTTCTTTTGTTTTTATTATGATGACATTGCCATAAAACGATATTAGCATCACGAAGGCAATTAGTTGTGTATTATGTGTTCTACAGCTTTGATGAAGATATTTAACGTTTTTAAGTGAGGTAATCTCTGTGAATTGTCTGTTTTCTTTCTTGTCATTTAAAGAGGCCCATCTCCATATAGTTTTACCCCTTTTTTCTCTCATTTGTCCTTCTCCATAAATTCTAGTAAACCTATACAGGATATATACTTATATATATATTTTAATCGAGTTATCACTTTAACATCTTGAAGCCATTTTATCTTTCATTAAAATAATTCCTTATTCTGATCAATACTTTGTACTCAAAAGACCATAGTAATTAGTTACATCAATGCAATAGTTAGCTTATTTTAAATTCCAGAATACAAGTTTTGTTCTAGAGTGTGTATTTTTTGTGCCAACATCATAGTATTTTGACCACTCTCATAAATATTCTGATACCATGTGGAGCAGAGGTCAGCAAACTTGTTTTGTAAAATGCTATACCCTAAATACCTCGGGGTTTTTTGAGCCATATCATCTCTGTTGCCACTATTCAACTTTACCATTTTTAAAGGGAGAGCAGCCATAGATATTCTTAACAGTGTTAATTTCAATGAGGCAATGGGAAATTATTAATAATATATACAGCAGATAAAATAGATAATATTCACTCTGTATAAATTAACAGAACATGGTAGAGCAAAGGAATCCATCAGAAAACAGGGACAAAATATATGAATAGGAGGTCAACAACAGGAGCAATACAAAAAGCTAATAATCACATAAAATAATATTCAACTTTATTGATGAGCAGAAAAAAATTTGAAGTAATACTGAAGTAACACTTTTCACTAAAATTAAAGATAAATTCCCAAGCCCCTCAAATTGTACAATATTGGAGGAAAAAGAATATTATCATATACTTATCATGTAATAAGGAACTGGGACAGCATATTTAGATGGCATTGCTAAAACAATGCAATTCTACTTAGGAATATCATACTATGAGAATAATATGTAGGAACTCATATATAGAATCTCTTATATATATAAAAACTCATATATAGAAACTTGTATGTATACTCATATATAGAAACCACACATACACAATCACAATAGCAAAGAGCCTATAGCATTCATCCGTGTTAGTGTCCTAGGGATGCCATAACAAAGTACCACACACTGCATGGCTTATAACAACAAAAGTTCATCTCACAGTTCTGAAGGCTAGAAGTGCAAAATCAAGGTAGCAGCAGGGTATGCTCCCTCTGAGACCTGTCAAGGGTAATCCTTCCTTTCCTGTTCCCAGCTTCTAGTCACCTATGGAGTAACCCTATTTCTAAATAAGTTCACATTCTGAGGTATTGAGGGTAAGGACCTCTTTATCTTTTTGGGGAACACAACTCAACCCATATTTACTCAATCATCATTTATATATATTTAGTACATCCAAAAATGAATTACTATACAGCTAATAAAGTAAACGTAGGCCAATATATGCTAAAATGGAGCAACGTTACTAACGTTAATTTAGAAAGAAACAAGTCATAGATCATTATGTATACTGTAATCCTTTCACTTTATTTTTTTTCTGTTTTGTCTCCCCAAATCCCCCAGTACATAGTTGCATATTTTAGTTGTGGGTCCTTCTAGTTGTGGCATGTGGGTCGTTGCCTCAGCGTGGCCTGGTGAGCGGTACCTTGTCTGCGCCCAGGATCCCAACCAGTAAAACCCTGGGCCACCGAAGCCGAGTGCACCAACTTAAACATTCATTCAGGGGGCGGGCCCAGCTTTCACTGTAAATGTAAGCATATGCATATACTTTTATTTGTGGATTTTACCTAATTATGTATTACATGTATGTAATGTTTTAAGATATACATAATATTTTTATAATCCTATAAATACACATATAAAGATTCAATTTTTAAAATGCTGAAATAATACGCGACAAGCTGTATTAAATACTTCATGAGTTGGAGAATGGGAGATTAAGTGAAAGTGAACTTTTGTTTTTAAGTCTCTATGGGTTTGTGTTGTTCAGTTAAAATAAACAACAAGTAGGATGGATTTTGTGATCATTTGAAACCATTTTCAATGCAAAAAAATTAATATAACATATATTATCAAAATGAGCCAAAGTATAGGACTGCTTAATTTCCTCCTCCTTCCTCCACAAAGCGAAAGAAAACGGATGGCAATAAATATATTGACAGAATGGTGAAGTTCACTAATAGCCAAAGGTAGATTCCATTTATGCTTGTCTAATAAAGAAAGAGTGATATATTTGTTTATAAAGAGTAGTAAGAAGACCTTGAATATTTTTAATATTTCAAAAGTAGAGTGAAAAAATTTTCTGTTTAAGATTCACAGTAGTTATCAGAAACCAACCAAGTATTGATATCCTTTTACCTATAATCTAACCCAATGACTAGGAAACTGATTTAAGGAAACACTCAGTGATACGTATATGTCAAAACTGTATGTCTACTGAGATTCATAACAACATATAATTATGTGAGTATATCACATAGTGAACATAGTAAATGATGGTTAAGATGTTATATCACAAAAAATATTTTTTCTGAATGCATACTGATTTGGGGAGATTTACATGATATATTGTTAAGTGAAACAATGTTTTGGGAAACTTTTATGCATTAACAACATATGTAATACAAATATAGTACACTCAAACAATCTATCCATACGGAAGAAAATAGAAGAACTGGAATAAAATATTAGCAATAGTTACTGAAGAGATGGAAAATTGCTAATTTCTGGTTTGTTGTTTGTCAACCCACCGTTCTATTTTTTAAGTTTTTTTAACCAAGAAGCATACGTTAGTTAATACGAAAAAATAAACATTATTTTTAAAGAAGAGCAAACTTGAAATATTCTATCAATGACTACAGTATACAGATTATCACCAGCATCAAAGTAATCATCTTTCTTTACTGCTATGATCATTGTTTCAAGAAATAAATCAAAGCCCTTTACATTGTTTGATAAAATGAGTGTCTTTTGATTTCTGGATTCTATAGTCTGAAAGTCAGTACAGTTCTTGGTAAGATAGGCACTGTTTTAAGCGAAGCGCAGACTTCAGCAAAGCCGTGCCATTTTTTATATGCCTCTGGTTTCTTTCATCAATTCGTTTTCTCATGAGTGAGTAAACTCTTCTCTTTTCACCTATCCTTCCAGATAATCCTTTAAGATTTATTAGCCATTTTATTTGTGTAATGAAGGTTCTCTGTTGAATCATAAACTACTTAGTTATAGACACTTTCTGATGTTGCTTTCTACTAAAGTTAAAAAGTTTAATATGTATTTAAATATTATTAAAATGCTAGTACTGCATATTTCTGCATTTTGGTGGTCTCTGCTGACAATTAATTTTTTGCTCACAGCTTTCCAGCCTCATTTAATTTCTTTGGTTTTACATTTTACATTTTCTAAATTGTATTTACATATAGAGTACTTTGTACTTTCTCCTTTGTACTAGATTTCCATTCCAAGTAATGTAGCAAATTTTCACTCTGTCCAGAGACTCATAAGCATGTCAGTTAGATATATTGATAGCAGATTTTAACCCAGTTCTTAATTATGAGTGAAAGTACTTGCATAGAAAAGTTCTATACATCTAAAAACTGTTGATTACATAGTTTTAGTATTGCTCTAATGTGACAGGAAATACAGACAGATGTGCAGAGATAAGATATATTTAAAAACGTTCTTCCCTTATGCTTTTGTTTATATTTACTTCCACTGAAGATCCAAGAATGCTTTATCAATACTTATTTATATGCAGCTGTAGGGCCTTTTAAAAGTGACTTGAGGTCACTGAGTTCATACTTTGTCAGGCAGTGTATTTTCCTGTGTTGGATTAAGCATTTTGTTTAGACCAGGTTTAAATGCCTAAAGATGGTAGATACAAGCATTTCCCCAGGGGAAATATTTCATGAACTACTCATTCTCTCCATCAGGAGTCACTTTACAAATACTGATTCTGATACTAATCTGTGGAAGAATTTATCTTGGTGAAGTGAGGAAAGATCCTTGGCTCACGTCATGTGAAACCTGTCTAGAAAAACTTTTAAACTATTTTAGAGGCCAATCTGAAAGTTCCCGGGGAACAAGCAAGCTGTCTTCAGAAGCTTTTCTGTCATTGATGTGCACAATTTTAACAAGCAAATTACTACTTATACTAGAATTAAATTTACTTTTTACCCATTTCACTTTTGCATTACTTCTTTTGATTTTTCTATAATTCCTTTCTTTCTTTGAATACCTTGAACAATTTTCCTAGAAAAATTTTACATATGAACAGAGTGGAGAAAAATGTTTTGATTGTGTTCTCAAGCAGCCAGGACAATCATGGCTGTCAATAATTTGTTTTGTTTTTCTGTCCTTACTGCAAATGTGTCTTGCTATCTCTTTGTGCGGGGTGGAAATGGATTTTACTCAGTGTGGCACTTGAATATTTCAGTAGGCCAATTGTTCAAGCCTGAAAGTGTGAAGTAACAGCCATGCAGGGAGAAGCTGTTTTTAGGGCATTAGGAGACACATTGTCAAGAGCATCAGCAGAAGCAGACTGTGCTGCAGCTGTTCTCCTACATTATATAATAAGACACCCATATTTTAACTCTTGGCTGTCATAAGCAATTAACAAGGAATGAAGAAAATAACTTCAAATATTCATAAATAACTAGAAACTTTCACACACTTTGAAATAGGCAATTATATACTTCAAATTTTCCTATCAAAATATTCAAAACTTTATACCATCTCAAGCAGTGCTTTTTAAACAATTTCGTTTTGTTTATTTTTCCCTGGTACATTTCCAGACATATGAAATACACTCAGTGATTATTTTATTAGGAAATATATATGCGTATTATTGTAATCTTTGATATGCTGTGATATTTGGCATATACAGTTCCTTCCATCTATAAGCAACAGAAATAAGAAAGTGGATGTATAAAAAAGGTATTGAATCTTGCAAAATATACTGATTACTTTTGCATAGTCATAAAATACAACCAATAATGTTACTGTGCAGTTATTACAAGAGTCAAGAGTTGGTCTTTGTAGAGAGCTGCAAAAGCTATAAATTTAGTGTTTGTTGAAAATGATATAATAGCATTTCAGCCATTGCGTTAAAATTTAGTTGTCTGTCTTCCCAGGCAAGTCACAAGTCTTTCCAAGAATATGAAGGATCAGGTGGTGCTCAAAGGTACCAGAGAGATGTCAACAATTTACTGCAACTCGTAAGTGTCCAAAAGTTTAGAAGAATTTTCTAAAATTACAGAAAAATAATTAAATGTGTTGTAACATTCCATGAATTTTGAATTTTATTTAATTTAATTTTAGTTTAATGGCTTACAGTGACTACCACTGAATATTGATAGTACAATTCTTTGTATTCTAAAGATGTAAATATAACTATGATTTTAATTTCTTCTTTGACTAAAAATTGCAAAGAGCAAAAATAATTTAATCTCTCATTTTCACAACTTTACTTTGTATGTAATATTTTATAGACGTGATGAAATAGTTTAAAACATGTAATTTCCCTTCCCCAAGTCTTGCTAGGCATCAGAAACACAAATGAAAAGTTGTGTAACCTCTACATACTGCAAAGCATGGTAATTTTTTAATAATGAGAAAAATGGATTTGCTAAGTTTTTACTCATTTTATTGTATTCAAGCTGCTTTGGATTAGTAGGGTAATAGAAATTTACATAAATTTTACAATTATAAGAAGAACATTAGAAAAAGTGAATAGTTAAATTTTAATAGTGGAATAAATGTAAATATATTTAGGAGATTTTCCAGATATAAAATAGCCTATATATGAGCAAATAAAGCATATTAGAAGGAGAAATAATAGATGTGTCGATCTTGATCTGAGATAAAGTAGGAAAATAATTTTTAAAGGATTGATTGGAGCCAAGCCATGGAAAAGTCTTTTAGTGAAGGTAGAGATTATGGATTTTGTTGAAGATCGGGGCCTGATATTTTAGGAAGGTTAATTGATGGTTAATGTGAACAATGATAGAAGAAAATTTTTCAGACATGTATTTTGATAGCCTACACATTTATTGATGAGAAATGAGAAGGTTGTTAAGAAGTTAACAAGATTACTAATAATCTTTTAAAGTTTATAAACCTGTGTGAGTGTAGATACTCAATTCAGGATTTTGATTGCATCTGTATTAATTATTCTTAATAGTCAAAAGATAAAAAAGAAGCATATAGCATCTCCCTTTAAAAATACATAAAAATTGAACTTTGGAGAAACAACTTTGAAATTTAAATTTTCTGAGATGATAGAATTAAAAAATACTTCTGATACCTCATTTCTTTTTCAAAAAACTAAAATTTATTAAATTAAGTTTAGACACAGGAGGCATGGCATACCACGCAGGGCCACACAAAAAAACACCAGGGTGGTCAGGAGGCAGAAGACAGGAGTGAGAGGATGCTTAGAGTAGCATTTATTGTGATTTCCAAGGGGCATAGTAAACAGTTTAGTATTGGCCGGTTTGAAAAATTTCTTCAGCCGGCTTTGGGCTATAGAAATGATCTCTAGTTGCCCGGTAGCTAGCCCTGACATGATTCAAGCAGAGGAATATGCCTCCTGAGGTGCCGAGCATAGACAGGAGGTATTGCTCTGGGTTGGATGGTCTGCGTATCCTGCTCCCAACTGGACCCTTTGTTGTGTCTAAGAATTGGTTAGCCCAAGGAGGAGCAGTCTCTCCCCAGCCAGAAGTTTTTTAAGATGTTAAAACATCATAATATTTTGAAAAAATACAAACAAGCACACAATACAATTGGTCCTCTGATGTTTTGACTGTTAAAGAAAGTTTGGGGTGATGACAGTGGAGATTTTTCGAAGGTAGGACATACATTGCCCTAAGCATATTAGAAAACACTTTATTATGAGAGTAGAAGGGAGGAACACAAGAAGTACGAGGAGTGTCTGCAGGCCAGCCCATAACTAAGTTTCTCATTTACATGGCATTAGCCAAGAAAAATAGATCTGAGATTTCGGGAGTTTCTAAGAATATCTTGGTGGAATTGTAAAGTGTTTGAGATCTCTATTTTTGAATTAGTATTAAAATGAAGAAAATGTTTGATACACAGGTCTAGATTGCTTTTTCTGGATTCATGTTATATGTGTTTGCATATACGGTCCTCTCTATGTGCTTTGTTTTTCTCTACGTTATTTTTGATGGTTCATCTATGATTTCTTAAAATAATCTGTTCTTCCTAACTAAAACTGGGGTTATTTTTAGAGAGTTTCTTACATAAAAAGATGCATGTGCCAATTTTGTCCTTTTATAAAAGCTTTTATCATTTGATTTGGATGAAGTGTGATGTCTTCCACACTAACGCAGTAGTTACACTATTATTGAACTAGTAATCAATAGATACTGGATCCTACTGAATTTCACTATAAATTATAAGAAATGTCCCTGGGCCTTTCTACATAAAAGAGTTTCTTACTCTTTTAAATTGTTTTTGAATTTCAAAGATGGTGCTACAGTGCCTACTGAGTTTTAAATTCTTTATTGAAGGAACATTTACATTATGCCCTCCTGATAAGTATTATTCGTGCCAGAATGGTTCTGTGCAGAAACCTTTTTAAGCAACATGATTCCTTATTTCAGAAAGTACAGTCATGAACTCCAAAGGTGATAGAAATGCAATCATTAATTACTATGATGTGTTGATACGTAAACATCTCTCTTGATAGAGTTAGGACAAGACACAAACTTAAAACTTCTTTAGCATCTCAACACAAAAATCCTCACTTTTTTTATTTGAATAGAACCATTAAATTATGGCGATGTTTAAAATATAACATTTTATGTAGATTATTTAAGGACGTGAAGTAATCATTCATAATCTTAAGAAAGGGAAGCTTATGTGAGCTGAGGAAGATTTAGGAAATGATTTTTATCTTATGGAACTTGTTTCCTCTCTATCTCTCATGATATTTTTGTCTTACTTTGGGCATCTGCCCAATGTGACATCCCTACTTTTCATACTTTATGTAAATTTTCTCCTCACCATTCCTTTTTATTCGTAGCTTCTCCTTTCTTATAGTTTAGTTTCTATGAGACCTCATAATTACAGCTCTACACCAACTTCCTGTGACTCACATTGCTTTCCTGACTCTTCTCCTTGCAGCCTACCTACTTCTGCTTTTGATATTAACTGTATCCTTACTTTGGTAGTTCCTTTTTATGACTCTTAAGAAAGATGGACTAATTGTCCCAATTCTTTTCTTTTTATTTTTTGCTCAAGATATTGTTCAACATATAGCATGTTGCCCATGGTTAAGATATTCCACGTTAATTAGTTATTACTAGAATTGAGGGAGACATTGCATAATATAAAACATAGCACCCTCTAGTGTGGAAGAAATATTTTTACCTTAAAGGGGTTTGTCATAGTACTTAGTACTGTAGTTAATATGTTTTTTCAATTCACGTAAAATCCTAAATGGAATAACAAAATAGACATAGTCATAAATTAGACTTGTGGCAAGAGACAAGACCACATGTACACTCAACAACCATTTACAGTGTAACCTAGATGTTATGTATAAAGGCAATATGTAAAATGTTATTATAATCTGTATATCCAAATGTTTTAGGGATTTATGGGAGTGTCTGTAGGAGAAGAAGAATCAAGTAGCAAATCAAATATGAACGTAATTGCCAGAACTCTCCATATGCACTTTGCCCTCTGGGACCTGATAAATATTTCTGGAAGATAACTAACTCTGTTCTTCAGGTACTCCTCTTCATTTTTCAGACCTGAGCTCATTCGACCTCATTTAAGAAGTTTCCTGAAACTTTCAAGATTGTATTAGCCAAAACTCACATGGGATGCCATTTCAAAAGTCTGAAGACTGGTCTGAAGTTGCTTAAGTCTGGAGACTTGGGAATTCTTTGTTTCAAAAATAGCATCTATAGCAAAGAAAGAAGAATGGTAATTGCTTATCTTCTTTTTTCAAAAGAAATAAAAATTATCCATATATATGCAGTAATGTCCTAGGGAAAAATTACCAAGAACAGGGAAGACAAATGTATTCTCACTTTTCTTAACACGTTTATTATGTGGCATATGTATGAGAGAAGAAACTGTTCTTATTCTCAAAAAAGTACCTTTCTGTCAATCGTTTAAACATAAAAGATGCAAATATTCATATTTAAATGTATATTCATGTATTTGAAAATGCTAATTCGATCATGTCAAAATGAATTATTTGTGAAAAGAGTTTTAAATA